>NC_135550.1:3838100-3848100 GCF_964340395.1 Glandiceps talaboti | reverse complement strand
AAACAATAAACGTTGATTGTAAAGTATTTGCTATTTCTTTGATGTGTGTGTGTGTGTGTGTTTGTGTGTGTGTGTGTGTGTGTGTGTGTGTGTGTGTGTGTGTGTGTGTGTGTGTGTGTGTGTGAGTGAGTGAGTGAGTGAGTAGATTATGAAGTGTTGACACTTAAATGTCAGACCTCTTCAGGGCACTGTCCAAGACAAACTGGTGTGCAAGAATGAGAGTTAGAAGTATATCAGTATCTGGACAGTTTATTCTATGACAAAATCTATCACTTTAATACCGTCTAGGGTTTATTGTCCACATACCAAAGACATACTGATATAAATATACATATATGGTATACCGTCTAGGGTTTATTGTCCACATACCAGAGACATACTGATATAAATATACATATATGGTATACCGTCTAGGGTTTATTGTACACATACCAGAGACATACTGATATAAATATACATATTTGGTATACCGTCTAGGGTTTATTGTCCACATACCAGAGACATACTGATATAAATATACATATTTGGTATACCGTCTAGGGTTTATTGTCCACATACCAGAGACATACTGATATAAATATACATATTTGGTATACCGTCTAGGGTTTATTGTCCACATACCAGAGACATACTGATATAAATATACATATTTGGTATACCGTCTAGGGTTTATTGTCCACATACCAGAGACATACTGATATAAATATACATATTTGGTATACCGTCTAGGGTTTATTGTCCACATACCAGAGACATACTGATATAAATATACATATTTGGTATACCGTCTAGGGTTTATTGTCCACATACCAGAGACATACTGATATAAATATACATATATGGTATACCGTCTAGGGTTTATTGTCCACATACCAGAGACATACTGATATAAATATACATATTTGGTATACCGTCTAGGGTTTATTGTCCACATACCAGAGACATACTGATATAAATATACATATTTGGTATACCGTCTAGGGTTTATTGTCCACATACCAGAGACATACTGATATAAATATACATATTTGGTATACCGTCTAGGGTTTATTGTCCACATATCAGAGACATACTGATATAAATATACATATATGGTATACCATCTAGGGTTTATTATTCCCATACCAGAGACATACTGATTTCATACATGATGTACCCCTTACTTGGATATGAAAATATATGAAGTTTGAAGCGTGCATACTTAAGATATTGCCTAATTGTCGAAAAATTATTAATTATGCAGCTGAACCATTACAATTAAAGCTAGATCAACAAGCTTTAAGGTAAAAGCACAATCTTGACCATCAATACATGTACTAAACTCTATGAAATTTAAAGCTAGCATTCTAAAGATATTGCCTAATTATCAAAAATGATTCTGTTATGCAAATTCCACATCACAATTAAAAACTAAAACAAAAAACTACAAACATGCATGCTTCGTTGTGGTTCATGTATTTACCACATTATATGAAATCTGAAGTGTACATTCTTAAGATATAGCCTAATTACTGAAAGTGATTAATTATGCAAATGACTCATTAAAAATAACAGTTACACTGATAAGCTTTAGGAGACATGTGCGCCCTGGTATCATCATAAATACATGTACAGAACTTGAAGCTTGCACTATATGTATAGCCTAATTACTGAAAATCACTAATTATGCAAACGACTCTTTACTGTAAAACGAAAGCTACATCAACAAGCTTTTCAAGAAGTGTCACGCCTTCGTTATGTTTGAAGTTTTTATCAAATTATATTGAATTTGAAGCTTCCATGCTTAAGATATACCCTAATTATTGAAAATCATTAATTATGCCAATGGATCATTAATATTCATGAGGAATTGATGAAAGGGGACACAGATAAGTAGTTCAAACATCAGTTGACAGTGACATATTCGCCGAAAGCACCCCCTCCCAGTTAAATATGACCTGCCCCTGTAGGGGTTTCCCCTCTCTATAAATAGTCGGGAGTCACCGTTCCGAGTTCGCAGAAATGACGAGCTGTTATCATCTGGTTTAATACGGCTAGCGGCTGTTCTTTTGGACTAACACTTGGACTATTTTCTACCAAAACTAAACTTTTCAAAAGCATTATATTCAGTTATATAATCAAATATACACGTCAACACCTGATAACAAAATTGTCTCGGGTCTCGCAGGAAACACTATAGATACTCTACTGGGCTTGGCCTGAAGAAGAAAATGGCGTCAGTTGATAGTGATATAGACAGCGAACTGACGTGTCCTGTATGTCTCGAATTATTTTTGGAGCCACTCAAACTGCCATGTGAACATGACCTGTGTCGCCACTGCGCCAAAGAACTACTACGAACAGGAGACGGAGGGCGGTCTCGTACGTTTGCAAGAACGCAGAGTGGAGTATTTCGCTGTCCAGAGTGCCGAGAAATTATCAATGTTGGTGATCAGGGAGTGAATGCTCTACGGCGAAATGTCAGACTTCAAAATATTATAGAAAGAATCCATCCATCAAGAGGACAGCAAGGGTCGTCAACCAAATGCTCCGGAGTCAAAGACGAAAAAACAGCAATATTGTCTGACATCTGTGACGAGCAAAAGGTAAGCTTGATTATTACATATTGGGGTGATACAAGCTCCTTTATGATTCTACTAAAAATTGACCTCAGCCTGACCTTATACACGTACATTTGTTTCTATATCGAAGCACGAAAACAAAAGTGAAATAAAAGGAGTACTTGAACTTGTTTGATAACGACAACTATCATGACAATCCTTATTTATTATTTATATTGATGATCAGCTGTACGATGTTGGCGAGTTCCTCCATATCCGTCTACCAGTCTTTTTTGTTAATTTATTCGTTATGTATGTTTTTTTTCCCTGGTGAAATCAATAAATCAAATCAAAGTCTGTCTGTAGTAACTTCACCCCCCCCCCCAAGAACCCAAGAATTTTCGTAGGCCCCCCCCCCCCCCCGGCTACACATATTTAAATATTTTAATACAGTAACCCCCTCCACTTCAGAGATGTAAATTATGGTACACTACATTAAACTAACTGTGAAAATCAACTTCAGCGTCCGTACATAACAATGAGAGACTTATTTACATATTTGTGGGCTTTTCGAAAAAAAGGTCTCACATTAAATCACCCCACAAACATTCGATCATGCATATACTAGTAAGAACTTACAAGTATATGCATGATCGAATGTTTGTCCAGTGTGATAATCTCCAAGAAGTCTCGCCAATTATAAGATTAGGGGTGTTTTAATTTAGATAAGAGGAGAAGGACAAGAGGTCCTTACTTATAGTTAGCCAATAAAGAAAAGAGAGAATTACATACCGCCTCAGACTTTTAGTGGTCTGAGATATAGCTGAGATCAAAGTAACCAGGGAAAGAAAAACATAGTTTTAAAACTCAATAAGTGAATTGATCAATATCACACACAAAATAAGTTATGTTACACCACATTCAATCATTCAATCATTCAATCAATCAATCAATCAATCATTCAACCAAATAATAAATCGATCAATAAATCAATCGATTGATCGATCGATCGAGCGATCAATCAATTACATGCTCGCAGCCCCCTGTGGATGAACTAAACGTTTTCACGCGAGCGTACTTCGTATCCCGGGGATTTGGGGAGGGTCATGTTTTAGAAACCTGTCCATGGGGGAGGGTCATATTTTAGAAACGCGTCCAGAGGGAGAGTCACATTTTACGTTGACTCATTTTATGACCTACCTGGATTGTACTTGTTACCATACAGTGAAAAGATAAAATTCACTTGTCAAAAATAACAATGCAGTTTTTTTGTACATATACAGGTTGTGTTTACAAGCGTTTGCCAAACACAGGAGTGTTTCAATGTGCGTTATGGAGTAGAACAAGAAACTAAAAACTGTAGTAGATACACAGAGCAAATCATACTGGAAAAATCATCAAAAGTTACAGCTACTGTCCCTTTAATCTGTCCACATAATTTCCATCCATCTATCAGTGAATTTGTCATTTTGAGATAGGAGAGGGTCACATTTTAGAACTTGGGATTGGGGGAGGGTCACATTTTAGGGGAGGATCACATTTTACAGCTCAGACATACCCTAACCCCCCCCGCCCACCCCTCGTAATTACTGAAGGCTCCCTAATCAATTTCCCAAAACACTTTCTCTCATAGACCACCGTCTCTCATGATATCGAAGTCCTATCCGGGAAAAATGATGAAATCCAGAGAAAAATTGCCAGTTTGAATGAAGATATCGCAGTGATAGAGGTATTTTATTTTCACTTCCTAGCCTTAGATCCGGACAATGTCATTCAAACGCGAATCAATCATTGACGTAGAAGTCCTTCTACCCTCTACCAATAGTGACATTGTGCAAAATGTGACCATGCTTACTGCTTATCTTCTAATACCTACTATACCATTTGTATTTGTTTAGAATCCTGTTCTCCTCCTTCTTTGTCCCATAATGATACGTTGACGTCTAAAGTTATCTTTATGAACAATAATAATAATTGATTGTTTTACATAATATAAATGGTTGTATTGGAAAGAAATACTCAATTGATTTATCTTACTAACAGTAGTGACAGTGGTTTGTTGGAGTATGCCTGGCATGATGAATGAAAAGAACCATCATATTGGGCCAAACCACCATATTGGGCGCATCACTTAAATACCCCCGCGTCGGTCTTTTTGTGTTTGTCCAGCCCATGCAGTCTGCAGATCCGTTGGGAACACAGAAATAACCCTCCCTACTTCAGTACTTTTTGGGGAGCCTTGTATTATCAACTATTATGACCTATTATTAACTATTATGGTTACTCGTTGATTAATAGCAAGGTTCAAAATTTACGTTTTCGGTCAGTGGTCAGGTGATTGTCAATGCTTATAGTAAGCCATTCATTGTTGCTCACTGTTGAGTTTATCTGTACATTTTCTTTGTATTCCAGTAGTAGTCTAGAAGCTAGACGTTGAGTTTAAAGGGAATCGTTCAAATCTAACGTATAGCATCTAGTCTAATCAATATCTGAATCTATTATTTCTGAAATCATTTCACTGTGAATACAAAACTTAGGTCGCAAAACACAGAACACAATACGCAGGTTGTAGAACGTGGTTTAGCCTGTCCCTTATCGCAATGTTATTTGCTCCAATAGGAAAATAGCCAGAAAGCTAAGGAGTTATTACAAGATGATTGCCAGTCTCTGACATCTATCATCAAAGTCTAGAACGACAACGATTGATGGAGGAAGCTATTGAAGCAAACAGGAAACGTAAAGTAGATACATTATTGGACAATATGACACAACTTCAGGAGAAAATGGACCACGGTATTGCCTTGGCTCTACAGGCCCAAGATACCGTACACAACACAGAGCCTCTGCCATTCCTTAAGGTGAGCGATGACCGCGACATACTTCTTGACGCAAATTATGTTAATGACGACATTCGTTGTGAAATGCATGCGTGTATTTTAGTCTGCACATTACATTGTTTGAATTAATTTCCAACATTAGCAAAAACGATTACTCATACACTGTAATAACATTGAACTCGTGTGACAATAATGACAGAAACTCAAACCACTATAGTGGTTCCGAATGAAGAAGAAGAGAAGACCACTTTCAATATTGCGTGTACACAGGAAAGCATCAGGTGATACTTTACAACCACTTTCATTTGTATTTACGTTCATTGCAGGTATACAAGTCATTGAAGCAAAGGTAATGTTTTCTATCAAATATATTATTACATGTATTTAATGCGAATGGTTTGGTCAAACTGACTACCGGTATAGCACTCAACTCTGAGCTCAAAGAAATATTATGGGACCAGTGCGATCATTTGCATATTGACTTGTGATCAACATTGTTCAGGATTAATTGTCTGATCATTTCCCAGTCTGTTAATTCAGTAAACGCAATGCAGTTAAATATTCTTTTTGTCATTCGTTGTCAATGTATTGAATAATCGCGACACCAACCACATGTTGTGTTACTTCCGTAGCATTCACAGTACTATCAATGACATTAGCACCAGTTTAGGAGAAGAACATCTAATTAAAGTGGAATCAACTCAATTCGCCTACAACTTTGATTCCGTCAGAGATGTTTTAAATCGTCTCAATTTTGGAACCAATCACCATGGAAGGGGACGCGATGCCTCCTCTCAACCCACCTCAGAAGAGAGAGGCACTGGAAGCCATGTCGCCCCAACAACTGGGACAAAAGGTTTGTAATGATATGATGTTACATTCTATGTATTGGTCTGGAAATATGCTCCCAGAAACAGTACAATATTTTTTGTATGGCACTCTTAGCTACCCTTGACTTGCTGATAATGCTAACGCTTCCGTTTCTATCGATACTCATAATTTGCGAGCTCGGAAAAAAATCATATTTTGCTAGTGAATATTTTTTATGTTATACCCTATTTGCATTTATTTATCAAAGATTTAGAATTATGATTTTAGAATCATCTTACAAAGTGTCTTTATTTTTGTCACCATCACTCACAATACATGTAGCCATGAAATTGGTATATGATATATATCACCATCATCATCATCATCATCATCATCATCATCATCATCATCATCAAAACGTATACCACTCAAACTTTAAATTGTGTTCCGTTTCAGGGTTTTTGAAAATTTCGTTTACCCTTGACCCAGAGAGTGCACACCGTGATTTGATTTTGACCAATGATAAGTTAACAGTTCGATGGGATGCGCTGGGTGCTAAACACAGAAACATCACATCTTCCATTCGTCGATTTACAGGAGGTATGAACCCGTGTGTTCTTGGAAATCTACCAATCGTTCAAGGCATTTGTTATTGGGAAGCATCTGTAAATCGCTCAGTAATGTATCGTATTGGTGTTATCCTTAGTAAAGAAATGAATAGAAGACATCAACTAGGAACCAATTCTGCTTCATGGTGTCTTCGCTACAACCACGGCGTCTACAAAGTCGTGCATGCAGATAAAGAAGTCAGTATTCGTGTTTTGGACGAGCCAGACAAGATTGGTGTTTGTCTGGACTGTGACAATAACACTTTGGCTGTCTACGACTCTCCTCGAAGACGTTTGCTTCATAAATGGCACAATCTAAGTTTCCGTGGAGAAATATTTCCCGCGTTTTACGTCGGAAGAGACGGGTGTCTCACTATTCACACTGGACTACAAGTTCCCCATTTCTGCAGACATACATGAAGTGTTAATTATGAAGAGAGTGGATGGCGGGATATTGGGTACAGTTTAGCAAAGAAAGTGTAATAAACATTTATCCTTTGTCGAAGATCAACTTAATAATTACATTAAACTACAGTAGTTATAGTTTTGCGTTTTATCACAAAATCATCATTTGCCCGTCGTACGATGCACTTTTTGATCAAGTTATTTTTACTTGACTAGACTGTCAACAGTCGTCTTGATTTTTTTGTAACTTATCTTTAATACTACTGTCGAATTAAACATATGGTGTGTGTGTGTGTGTGTGTGTGTGTGTGTGTGTGTGTGTGTGTGTGTGTGTGTGTGTGTGTGTGTGTGTGGACGTTCCATGACGTCAAGACGCTAGCTTATATTTTGTTTTCGAATCCTCAGTGAATTCTGAATGTGCATTGTGCATGCTGACTATTAGATTGTATGTTATAGGCTATGTATGTGCACACAACTAGAACATATTTCAGAAGGTTTTTTATACGACAAAATATAATCTGCATCTCAATACAGACTAGTGCATTACCAGTATTAGCTTACTTTACAACGGCTTACGTAGAACATAGATTTAGTTGATTGATTGATTGATTGATTGATTGATTGATTGATTGATTGATTGGGTGATCGATTGATTGATTGATTGATTGATTGATTGATTGATTGATTGATTGATTGATTGATTGATTGATTGATTGATTGATTGATTGATTGATTGATTGATTACGAAGTTTGACGAAAATCAAGTTATGGATTTACGATCTTTATTTTGAAGTTATACAGTTTACACCATTTTATTGAGAAAAATGCGATTATGAGTTATGAAAATCCTTGCCCACCCGCCATGAAAACGTTCGCTTTTACAAATATTACGTACTACCAGGCTAGCTAGGTACTAGGTATGCGATTACCTTACTGTACACGATACGACATCGTTAGCCGTTTTTTTCCTCAAGAAAACTGAAACGTATTTACTTGCGACATTGTAGGTAGATGATATCTTTTCGGTTTATTCATGATATGTATTACAGTCATACAGTTGTGATATGAAGGTAACGAATAGATGGGTTTATGGAAAGGTCAAATCATATATGAACTGACTCTCACATAGCAAAGTACATGTATATACTCTACGAAGGCCTAGGGCCCTTTTGAAACTAGTGACGAATTCACTATACTAACGTACCCATGTAATGTTCCATACACATTCAATTACCATTATCTGAACGGTATATAAATGACTTACATTTCCTTTTAAATTTCCAACGGCAACCAGTTCTTACATATAAGGTTGTTATATCATTCAAGTAAAAGACAAAGAAGGTTGCTTAATGGTTGGAATTCGGTTGGTGATTGCCAGTAATACCAAGTCATGATGTCACATTTGATGCGAATCGGTCTTTGTTTATCGCAATGATTGTCTCCATCCACAATTGTTCTAACGAAGACGTTCCGTCTACAATTTTGATAGGATTTTAAAAGCGTCAATTTAATTAAAGTGCAAATTTATTAACAGCCAATAAGATGTTGCTTCCACAGTTTGTCCTTATATGAATTAAAAAGCGGCGGTTTCGTTAAAACGTAAGTTAAGTAACTACTTTGTGTTCTATCAAAATTTTGTCCAGAACTGCTCAAAACATCGGAAACCTACCCCCTAGCAACTAAGAGAATTTGTCAACGATCGAAATGTTTGGAAGTGTTCGTGAGTAAACTTTGAATTGTAACAAGCTGTTTGCACAATCGTTCATCTATAGGTTACAATGTCGGGTAAATAATATTATTAGACTCGTGGTGACGACTGTTACAGGGTAAATAATATTATATTTATTAGACTCGTGGTGACGACTGTTACAGGGTAAATAATAATTTATTATATTTATTAGACTCGTGGTGACGACTGTTACAGGGTAAATAATATTATATTTATTAGACTCGTGGTGACGACTGTTACAGGTCAAATAATATTATATTTATTAGACTCGTGGTGACGGCTGTTACAGGGTAAATAATAATTTATTATATTTATTAGACTCGTGGTGACGACTGTTACAGGGTAAATAATAATTTATTATATTTATTAGACTCGTGGTGACGACTGTTACAGGGTAAATAATAATTTATTATATTTATTAGACTCGTGGTGACGACTGTTACAGGTCAAATAATATTATATTTATTAGACTCGTGGTGACGGCTGTTACAGGGTAAATAATAATTTATTATATTTATTAGACTCGTGGTGACGGCTGTTACAGGGTAAATAATAATTTATTATATTTATTAGACTCGTGGTGACGACTGTTACAGGGTAAATAATATTATATTTATTAGACTCGTGGTGACGGCTGTTACAGGGTAAATAATAATTTATTATATTTATTAGACTCGTGGTGACGACTGTTACAGGGTAAATAATATTATATTTATTAGACTCGTGGTGACGACTGTTACAGGGTAAATAATATTATATTTATTAGACTCGTGGTGACGGCTGTTACAGGGTAAATAATATTATATTTATTAGACTCGTGGTGACGACTGTTACAGGGTAAATAATATTATATTTATTAGACTCGTGGTGACGGCTGTTACAGGGTAAATAATATTATATTTATTAGATTCGTCGTGACGGCTGTTACAGGATTACGTGTATGCTGACTGTAATGCAACTCACAATGTAGAAAACATTCAACTATACAATCACGCCCCGAAGTGGCCCATCTGTTACCCATGAACATTGCGTTTTTTCATCAAACGGATGTAAATACATAGCTTTCGAAAA
>NC_135550.1:3703100-3833100 GCF_964340395.1 Glandiceps talaboti | reverse complement strand
ACGAACTTAGTACCAGGAGTAACTGTAGTAAGACTATACGAACTTAGTACCAGGAGTTACTGTAGTAAGACTATAAGAACTTAGTACCAGGAGTTACTGAAGTAAGACTATAAGAACTTAGTACCAGGAGTAACTGTAGTAAGACTATAAGAACTTAGTACCAGGAGTTACTGTAGTAAGACTATACGAACTTAGTACCAGGAGTAACTGTAGTAAGACTATAAGAACTTAGTACTAGGAGTAACTGTAGTAAGACTATACGAACTTAGTACCAGGAGTTACTGTAGTAAGACTATAAGAACTTAGTACCAGGAGTTACTGAAGTAAGACTATAAGAACTTAGTACCAGGAGTTACTGAAGTAAGACTACACGAAGTAAATGAGAAGGGGCTAAGTAGGATATACTTACTTTTTCAAAATTGTAGTTTTACTTTTTTATTCATGTCTTTCTTTACTTCTTCCTTTTTTCTTATTTATTTTCATGAAACGTATTTATCTTGGCATTAAATTGAACATTGATGTTCCTATATCGACAGGACGACTCACTGAAGTGTAAGAAAACGCTGGACTGTGAGATAGAATCACTCTTAGACCTTATCCAAAAGCGAAAAGCTGACCTCATAGAGAAAATAAACAGAAAACATCTTGAGAAGGTCCAATTTATCGATGATCGGATACAAAAGTGTCATAAAGTCTTGGACGATGGACAACATGCAATTACCCATGTTGAAGATGTATTGCAGAACATTGATAACGAATCAATTGCCAAAGTATGTGTGTAACTTGAATGTTATACGGGCTACCTAAGTATGTGTGTAATGTTATATGGGCTACCTAAGTATGTGTGTAATGTTATATGGGCTACCTAAGTATGTGTGTAATGTTATATGGGCTACCTAACTATGACACATGTATAAAGAATAGACAACGAAGCACACATTGTATCCATGGATTCTACTCGTATTCAGGTTACCAATTTGTATTGTTTTAAACATCAAATACGTAAATGAACACAGCGTCTTCACTTTAACATACATTTATGTGTTCTTTGCGGTAACTAAAAAGTACTATAAAATAATCTTTTGCACAATTTAAACACAGTTCTTCAATTAATTTCTGGTATTACAACAACTGTACTCTAATTACTTGGTGTTGTTATTAATATTGTCTTCCCATCATTTCATTTCAGGATTTCCAGACTCTAAGACAAAGGTAAGACTTTTATTAGATGATCGTTACTTTGTACTAAATGTACGAGTGCATAATATTTGTGTACTTTCAGGGTGATTGCAATGTTGATATTTCTGATCAAGTTGTAAAAAGTGCACGTGTAGATTCTGCGTTTTTTAACACTTCGTTTGTGTTTAATAGCGGCAATAATATTAGAATTTGAGGTTTTGTTGTTGTTGTTTTTTGTTTGTTTTCTTCGTTCCGGAGTTCAAACCATAGTTAACCCAGGAACGAAAAAAACTCAGAACTAACACTAATTATTGCAACTACGTTTGTGTGTGTCTAACTTTTATCATACTGTACAATTTTCAGTGACGCACATTGAATCTCACAACTATGTTTTATGCTTTCTTTTCCAAAAGTATCATAGAAATGAAGACTAGTGTCGATGCATGTCTTCGAGAGCCGATGATGAAACCAAAACTAGGATTTGAAATGGACTTTAAATTACAAAAAGATGTCCTGCAAATGTTGGATCTCATATCAAATGAACCAACTATGAAACTTAAAGCCGAAATAGCTTCCCCAATACCAACCCAGGTCGACAAATTTACTATCCCAACGCAGCGGGTCGCTGACACTGAGCTCACATTGACTGTACCTAGACAACATGTACAAGTTGTCGAGTTTACGACCCCAGCACAACATGTCGCTCAGTTTACTTCACCGGCACAACACGTCACTCAGTTTACTTCACCGGCACAGCATGTCGCTCAGTTTACTTCACCGGCACAACATGTCACTCAGTGTACTACACCGGCACAGCATGTCACTCAATATACTACACCGGCACACATTCAAGTCCCAAAAATTCCTAGGATTCCTTTGGTTGCCACGAGATGTGAATCGTTGCAAAGATCAACAACACCTTCGTCAGCCGAGCTACAACATATATATTTGATGCCTGATTGTCGTTCTCCTTGTCTTCCGATAAATGACGTGTCGAGTTATACAACCACAGACAGTACCCACACAACATACCCTGAGACACCTAGTATTATACCAGCATTTAACAATTATCATATGAAACGCTCTGACAAGTGGCAACACAAATATTCGACGTTATGTTTTAAGAATAATGCTGTGTCAGCACCTTCGTCAACAGGAACGTCGGTTTCAAATAAAAGAACAGGAGACACCACAAACAACTTATGAACGTGGGTGCAACATTGAATTGTTTTACTACAATATCGTGTATGCACGATCATTTGTATATAAACTTGGATATCTGGATTGACCATTGGGAACCATCCACAACAGCTAGGATTTGAACAGAATCCTGTGTACTATTGAGTAATCAACTATTCCGTTATTAGCGTTTATTCAAGATTGTATTCACTTCAGACAAGTCTTCCACAACTCTATATAGACTTCAAGGACTATCGCCACTACGCTATTCCGCTATCCTAACTGAAATTTGGATTTTTTTGAAAGCGAGAATTAAAAAAAAATCATATGTCAGTTACGATGGCAGCATAGTGTAGTAGCGATAGTCATTCAAAAGTCTAAAGGTAGGCTAATGGCAATAAGACAAAAATAATCTCAACAATTTAATAAAGACTAGCTACTACCGCGTTTTTACAATAATTACCCATGAACAAAACATGAACAATATAAGCCTTAAATATGGTAATTTGCTCTTTTTGGCATTTTGGAAAAGTCAAAACATTTCCAAATACAGTATTTTAACAATTTGTTTTGGAGAGGATAAAATTTGATGGAAATTGTGTTCTTCATATCTGATCATATGCATAGACCTGTGGTAAAATAGACCATGGAGTCTATTGGTTCTTTGGCTTATGCCGAGTATGAAAACTACGCTAGCGTGTATTTTGTTTTTATGTTTTAGGTCGATTTATGCAATGTGTTCGTATTGTTTTTATTTTCCTTTGTTTCTGTATTTGTATGTAGCAGGCATTATAATCCGTGGCACATTCTGGCCAATCAAATAATCAATTTGAAATAGAGTGAATTGAAATTAGGCTAATTGTCAAATTTGAAATGATTTCGTCACAAAGATTGTTAACTTTTTTGCTATTCCTATGTTGAATAATTCATTCTGATATTTAAAGTTTAGGAAATATGTTTATATTTACTATTGTCGGATTCATTTTAAGTAACCATAAAGGAAGACAAAATTAAAGTATTATATTATTTCATCCCATCTGTCCTCTATGGAGTTTTTTGAGGGGTGGGTGGGTGGGTGGTGAAAACAAGTTCTTGTTACACATAGGGTTTCTTCTTTTTTTTTTACAAAAAAAAACCGAAAAAGTGTAAACATATGAATGTTACGGAACTGTGTAATGAAACGCTTTTAGAAATGAATAAAAGACAAATATTTACGTTCTCAATCTTTAGGCTGACTTTGTGGTCAAACGTTTTGTGGACTGAGTCGTAAAAAAATACAGCGAAGAGTATTTGAATATTCTTGTCGTTAGTGGCGCTAGTGTGTATACCATGCTCCATCCAGCGTCTGCTCCTGCACACTCGTTTTTCGCGGGAAAACTTATGACGTCAACGCCCCCATTGTGTATCACACATGACATATGTATGTCAACTTGTCTGGCACAGGACTGTACTAGTACTGTGATTGGTGTCGTGCATTGATCGATGAATCATGCTCCTGACTTCTTGATATTTGACCTCTTGACCACAGATAAGGTAAGAGTAGTTGTTGAAGTCATGTAGCGTCGCACACAGTCGTGCATTTACTCATAACAAGCTTGTGTGTTTGGTGGTCTGAGATTGAAATTAGCCGAACTTTCGTACCGATCGAGATCGGAGACGCCGCAGTGCTGAGGCAGAATGTCGAATACATATACGTTCGCCTACATAGATAGCTCTCGCTGAAGTTTTTGGGGATGTATATGCCACGGTACTCAAGCATGACTTGTGCAAAATGAATCCACCCTAACCTTAGATGTGACAAATGGAGTACACGAGGCACAGAGGCGAATGTCGAATGCAGTCGTGGCGTTTGCAGAAAGCCAGTTCCTAGATCCTAGACAATGTAATTAAATGGCATGGCAGACTAATTCAGTAGATTACGTCACAGTACTGAACCCAAACTATTGTGTCAATCACTAGTCAGTCTCCTTGAGTTCATCTGCTTATAAGTTACAGCAATCAGGGCTTGGGAAAGGTGTTTCTTTCCGCCTATGTACAACCTCATTGTACTGATCACCTTTGAATTTGGTTGGGATTTATACGGTGTCTACTTCAAGTTCAACTGCAACTGCAAAGGATCAGCTATGCAAATTAGGTTTAAAAGTTACACTCTGTCATAAAAGCTTAGCATATGGTATTCTCGCTGCCAGACTCGTTACTATCGTCCCTAATCTTTTTATGTATGCCGAGTGGCTTAGCCGCAAGAAGAGAGGGACTTGTCCCAAGTCTGGCTGGAAGCGTTTTGGAAAGGAATGTGATGTCGTCATTATGTGGGTTGGCCAAAGTATGCAAATAATATCTCAACACAGTCCTGCGATCATAACAAAGACATGTGTAGTAGCCTACGCACAGTGGTGGTGGTAATATTTGTTGTCTGACTCCTGATGTCTACGGTAACAAAAACACTGGTTAAAGTATATGGTGACCACATAAAATATAGCCAACTATTATCCCATCAAGTCGACTGGAGAACATGTTCTACCTGTCAAAATCGTTAAACAACGAATGTTTTCGTTCATATTTCAAACATCGCCACTGTCTTCCTGATAAATCTTGGCCTTCATTGTAACTACAATTGATTATCTTTAAAAAAAATACTGTCACCGGTGTCTGCTCCCGTACAGTTTATGGTAGCAGACATCAGTGATGGTATTTCTTTGCATTTCGAAAATACCCCAATAATTCCATTAACTTGTATGACTATCCTTGAATACAATATTGGCTCATCCGGTAAATCGAAGAGAAGTATACAGATGCTTAACCCGGAAGTGGCCTGACTGGTGATATACACTGATTACGAAAATCGTTAATAGTAAAAACTTGGCCACGCAGTGAACTTCATCAACAAATACTTCACAAACTATGTCTCTAGGGTTGAGTCTGTAAAGGTTGCCTAATTTCTTTGTTTTGTAGAAGCGACTTTGGACTTGCTAGGATGAACCGACATTCACCATGTTTTTAGCGTTGCTTAAGTTCAGCCATGAATGTATTCACTATTATATTATACCAGTATATTCATGGCACAAATCGAGAGATCTGATTGGTCTAGACATCGAACTAGCACGTCTAAAATGCGCGATAATGCATGGTTGGCACGCGTCCAAATTTTGTTCGTCTACGAGAAAGCATCCAAGTCATCGCGTATTTGTACAAATCATCGCCTATTACATGTACTAAGGTCAAGGCATGCACGAGATCGGTTCCAGCCTAGCCTTGGCGCGGCTGGAGTGCAAACATTGGTGAGCTGTCCTGTCCTGTCATAAAAATGAAGCAAGTGCAAGAGCTTACACTGGCCGACTTACCATTAATCTAAACAGAAATCTGTCTGCTAGAGTATCAGTCATCAATCCAATAGGGAAATCCTCAAACCCGAAAGTCTACTGACATAACTTCCAGTAATATAAATACATTGTAAATATCAACCTGCCGCCATGTCTGGGCTATCGTCTCATTTCACCGAGTTGCAAAGTCAGCCGACCGGGAACAATCGAAGCACGCTGTATTCAATAAATCACTTCAAGTTTATACTTTGAGTCAAACAGGTTGTTTATTCATCATTGTGCACTTTTAATGAGCCGATCAATGTACAGATTATCCCCAGAAACGACTAGCAGATAAAATAAATCCAGTCGCTGCACGACGTTCATGTCATGGTTGTGGCCAAGATCAGCTATCTTGAAAGCAGCATTATTGTTATGCAAATTAGTCACAGAGGCGCTTATGAAACAAGAAAACGTTAGTTCTTATCTTGTTTCTGATATTTTCAATATACTAGTATAATATAATAGCGATAAACCACCCCCTTGGGAAGGTATACCCAAGGGGTGGTTTATTGCTTAAGTAATACATCCATGGTTCAGCCTTGGAGTAATTATACTGACTGTATGATTACTTCAAAGTTCAGCTAACCCAGTCTCAGCGGGATACAAGGCACCAATTTTCCTCTCTTGTAGCGATTTAACTTGGTTGGTCATCATGTTACTAAAGGTGATACAGCTATCGCTACAGACATGCGAACAGTTCAGTTGTTGAAGTACTCATAACAAAAAGGTGCAATTTGATACATGATGGGACTTCAAGTACACTGTTGGCAAATTTAGAGATGCTATAATTGCCTCTTCTTGTTTTGGTTTCAGTTTGGCAAGCTTCATTTCTTGCATGCCATATATATGCCATATTTTCTCTGTTACTTTCTCCATTTTCATTTGTTGTGTACTATGTGTTGTATAGCTTCTGTGCCAAATGCAGCAGCTTCTTCCTCATTGCATTATGCAATGAACAATGAGTGACATTGTCATTCACTGAAGTAAATAAATCCGTAATCCATGCTTAGTCGCTATTTATAACAGACTCTCCTGGATATAGAATTTTAAGTAGCTAGTATGTTTGAACAGATCGTTTATTCACTAGTTTCATTGGCGGGTATTTTTATCCAAACGCTTCCAGCCAGACTCGGGACAAGTCCCTCTCTACTCACGGCTGCGCCACTCGGCATACAAAGCTTAGGGACGATAGTCACGAGTCTGGCAGTGAGACTAAGCATTTGGGTGCTTGAGACACACACAATCCTGGTCATAAATCACAAAATTTGCCGTTTTGTGCAACAATTTTTACTCTAAAACATGATACATCAAAAGATGCGTCAGTTAGCGGCGACAGAACAAACAGTAGAGGCAAAACCACACCACCTTCCTTAGGTCTGTATTGACTGTGGTTTACGCAACCCTTGATGTCTTCTATTTTAGAGTATATTGTTGCAGAAAACACCCAAATGCTAACAAAGCTCTTATGACCAGAATTGAGGTGTTCGAAACACACTGAATCCTGGTCATAAGAGCTTAGCATGTGGGGATTTTCTGCAACAATTTACTCTAAAACAGAATGCATCAAAGAGCCGTCAACATATATTGACAGTACAGGTAGTCTTCACAATGGGTGTTTTCGGTGAACAACATCCCTTTCAATTCTGACTCTCCCGCACCCTGGAGGTGGCAGTCCCTGGGTCATGGATGGATGGGATGCTTGTTAGCCCTTTTCCAAGAATATTTCAATGAAAAAGAACCCCCCCCCCCCTTTTTTTTTATAGTGAATCTGGGAGAAAATCGCTGCAAAAACCCCCTTCTTTCCGAAATCCGGGAGGTTTTACCTTCATGGACACCTAATCCATACCTGCACACGGTCCTGGATTACGGGATCTTCCTCTCCGGGCCTTCGTGGGGAAAGTTCCTTCCAACAGAGAGAGTAGAAAAGGGACATCCTACTCATATTCTTGGAGGGTGATCTGAAAAAGCACCCCCTTTTTACGATTCCACGAACCTAGATGGCCGACGAAAAACATCCCCTTTTCTGTGAAATTCTAACAAGCATGTGTATCCACTTCGTCTAGGACTGCCACCACCGGGTGGCGCCAAACTAAGTCAACTAACCCACTCTTTATCTTGTTATTAGACATACAAGAACACTCGTAAGCTCTATATATCACGGCTCTTTTCCTAGTGCAAGTGCTTAACAGAGGCAAATGTCGACAATTCTACACAAATGGCTTCAACTCGTATGATGATCTTGATTAGGCGGAATAAAACAATTGTGTGGTTCCAGTTGCATTAAATTTTTAGAATAGGTGGGGGTAGGGTCGATTTCTTATTTTATTTCAAATTTTTTTTTTTTTTTTCATATGTGAGTGTCTTAGTTCAGGTAGTTATGTTTTTCGTTGTTTTCCATATGGTCTGTGTGGTTTTGGTTTCTCCTCATCAGATGCACAGATGTATGAAGAGCTATTAAGCATGTGATGATCTCATCAGGGATATGCAAATTAAGTATAAATGTGAATTTTGGTCAAAAACATATCTCAAAAAGTACTTTGGGAAATGTTTCAAGAAGTGTTATTCTGCAAATGCTATTCAATTTTTTAGCACAACTGAACTGATGTTCAGTAGTGCTATAGGGATCGCTCGGCATCTGTCTGTGTGTGTGTAAACAACTTAAAGTCAAAAACTCCTGAACCAATTGCCATGATATTTGGTGCATCCATTACTGTGGGTATCTAGTTGGGAAATTGTTCAAATCAAAATGATCTTACCACCGGTTTGTGATTTGGGTCAAAAAATGTGATTTTTGGTCAAAAAACTTAAACTCAAAAACTACTGCTGAAATTTGAGTGAAACATTCTTCAGGGTGTTTTTACTAGGAATTGTTCATGATATGATGGTCCCATCAGTGATATGTAAATTAGGGCTAAAAATGTGTCTTTTTGGTCAAAAATCTATAATTCCAAAACCACTGAGCAGATTGGGCTGAAATTTAATGGGAATGCATCTAGGGATGTATGGACAAAGAAATATTAACCATACAATGATTCCATGAGTGATATGCAAATTAGGTGTGAAAATGTTCATTTTTGGTCAAAAACTTAAATCTCAAAACGTACTTGGTCAATGAGTCTGAAACTTAGATGTTTCTGAAAGTGTTTTTCTGCAGATTTTAGGACAAAATTGGCCCTAGCAACCATGACCACGCCATTAGCAACAACTAAATGGCAGTATATTTTGGTTAAATAACAATATCTTCTGGTAGGCAAGTGAGTAAACATTCAAACAATGTATGCAAATATCCCTAGCAACCATGACCACGCCCATAGCAACAGCAAAATGGTCGTGTATTTCACTAAGATAACAGGGATTAATAGACAATTGAATAAACATTCAAAAATGTATGTAAATTTGCCTAGCAACAAGACCACTTCCATAGCAACAACCAAATGATCACGTATATTTGCAAAGGTAACAACAGGAATTGAAAGACAAATGAATAAACATTCAAAAAATGCATGCAAATGTGCCTAGCAACAAGACCATGCCCATAGGAACAGCCAAATAATCACATACATTGCGAAGATAACAACGGGGATTAATAGACAATTGAATAAACATTCAAAAGAATGTATATACATTTGCCTAGCAACATGACCACACCCATAGCAACAACCAAATGATCACGTATATTTGCAAAGGTAACAACAGGAATTGAAAGACAAATGAATAAACATTCAAAAAATGCATGCAAATGTGCCTAGCAACAAGACTATGCCCATAGGAACAGCCAAATAATCACATACATTGCGAAGATAACAACAGTGATTAATAGACAATTGAATAAACATTCAAAAGAATGTATATACATTTGCCTAGCAACATGACCACACCCATAGCAACAGTCAAATGATCACGTATATTGCAAAGATAATATCAGGAATTCATACACAGGTGAACAAAAACATTCAAAAATGTATGCAAATATATCTAGCAACATGACCACACCCATAGCAACAGCCAAATGATTGCGTATATCGCAAAGATAGCACCATGGTTGGAAAGGCAACTGGATTCAGCAAATGAACAACTATTGTTAGCAAGGACTAGCATATGGATAAACATTTTTAAAAACTGTACAGTTGTGCTACAACGCCATTGGCGGTATTTGTTTTAAAAAAATTTGGCCCTAACTATGACCACACCCTTAGCAACAACCAAATCCCAGTATATGTTGCAAAAGCAACATCATCTGGTAGGCAGGTGAATAAAATATGCCTAGCAACAACACCACACCCATAGCCAAATGATAGCTTGTATCATTATGGTAACAACAGGGCCGGATAGCCATTGGCGCTATTTTTCCATTGTGTGAACATTGTGTGTGAAATTAATTTAGGGAAAATGACTACAGGTCATAAGGACCAACATGTAGCAAAAGCTGCTGATCCTTACGGAAAACTGCTGGTCAATACTCAATGCAGTTAACATTCGCGAGCTGTATCTACATCAACCCACCCCCCCACCCCCACACACACACACAAATCAAATGATTTTGAACTTTAGCATGATGCACCATATCTTTCGATACACTGAAATAAAAGAGTACAATAAATTGTTTAATATCCACTCTTTATTTTATCAAAATATTATATGTTCCTACAATTGAAAATTTCCACTCACATTCAAAAAATAACTTTGAAGCAAATTTGGGATTTGACAAATGGACCCTAAGAATTATAAGAGAATATGGTAGATGTACTTGATGATACTTAGTAACCAGTGAGCAAACAGCTGGCTTTATGCACTGTGACATGGCTTGCAGTACATCTTCTTTTTGTATTACAGTATTATAAACCTGTTTAAAGAAAAAAGCACAAAACAGAAGAAAAAACCCTCAAATCACAACAAACGCTATCTACTCTGACATTTAACTGGAAGCAAATGCTACAATTCCTGTAAAATGAAATGGTAGCGAAGCAGATGTGAATCTCCAATTTGGGTAGATTTTTCTGCTAAATTATGCTTTACCAGCCAAAAAATTGGACATTTCCCAACTCCGGAGCCTTCAGGACCGAAGAAATGTCAGAGGTATCCTATCAAAATTGGCAAAAATAGCAATGCATTTTGAAATGGGTAGTACGCTGACATCTCACTCATGCTTTCAGTGTGATCTTGTCTATATGAGTTTGCCCAGCAGGAATTGTAGTGTTTGCTTCCAGTTAAACATCGAAATGAAAAATAACACAAAAAAATCCTCAAAATCACAACAAGAGGTATCTGCCAAGCAGCCTAAAATGATTTCCTTCACTCAAAAACTGGGGAGTGAAAGGGAGGAAAGCTACTCAATTTTTTTGTAACGCAGAAGGTATAGAACACACCTATATATATACGAGTCTGCAAGTTATTTATTAACAATGTTTTTACTGTTAGAATTTTTCAGTGCATATTGCATATACATAACCCCTATGAAAATGCATACACATTTGACATATACATGTAGTCTCTGAAGCCAGTACAGTAGACCATAACAATCTGTAACAAATTGATCAAACCGATACTAGTACATTGAGTTCTGTTACATGGATTCAAAACATTTTTTATCATCAGTTGATAAAGTAGTAAGGAATAAACTGGTTAAAGAAATAAAGAGCTGAAGCCACACAGGAGGGCAAAGTCTGACCAAAGAGGATCAACTCAGCTAGAATATCAAGCTGTAGATTATATGTCAGTCAGTGAAAGCATACTATATACTGGGATGATATGGGGACTTGGTGAGCTGAAAATCTCTTATTATAAATATTATATACATGTTGAAAACAAAGAATATGGTAATAGCTAACTTTGCACACTTACTAGTACAGGGGTTCTGTTACATGAAATGAATATACAAGTATACTGTAATTTTTCATAATTATAAATAATAATACATTTTTCTAGTGTTAGTATTCTGAATGAAAATTTCAATTGTGATCAGGAGAGGGTGTTGTTATCACCTTGACATGTTAAAACAACACCAGATAGCACTCTTTCAGTTTTAGTCCTTGAATTTCAAAAATTTCTTGGGGCTCAAGGCGAACCCCCTCCTGTACCTACCCTCACACTGCTCCCTTTTATTTTGATTCAAATTTTATGTAGTATTATTACTAACTTGACATGTTAAAATAGAACCAGAAAGCATTCTTATAGTCCTTGAATTTCTTCAAATTTTTTGGACTTTAAAAGCAATTCCTTTGACCATCACTACTAGGTCCTAAATAATTCAAATGCTATGAAATTTAGAATAGATCTGTTATTATTTATTCCAAAGTCCAATTGGTCATAAATACGGACAAGTTGTTGTAATTCTGAAAAACTGTCAGTCAGAACGGATGTCTGTCGGTCTTGGACCAGCGTTAATTTTGCATGCTGGTGTGAACACATCTTACAGTGAACTTTTTGAAGTTTCTTAAAAGGGGCTCAAGCAGAGTGTATATATGTTTTCGGTCATAATAATTTGTGCTGCATATTCAATAGGTACTTACAGTACAGTACTGCCTGAAGCATACTTAACCATCACTTGAAATTGGCTGAACCCAACCTGGTAACAAGATGTAACTTATGAACAAATTTGTTTATACTTTGTTGATGAGATCCCTAAAAATCCACTGTTCCTAATGATGTCAGAAGACAATATTAGTGGCTTAGAAGGCATGTCTCTATATTTACATTATGCTAGAATAGTTTGAGGTTTCATGTACTAATTATTTTCACTTGAGTACAAAGCTTATGAACTAAGCTTGTGCCACTATAATTAGCACCCAACAGGCACCACCTGGAGGGGGGCTATTACATTTGGTTCCATCTGTCTATCCATCCATCTGTGCATGTGTGTCTTCGCCCTGATATCCCTGGCATGCACCAACCGATTTCAACCAAACCTGGTACAAAGGTTACATGCTATCTTAGACATGCGTGTCACTTGGTTTTGCCGCTGAATCAAATATGGCTGAATGGCGGCCATATTTGCTGTTTGTATGTTTTCCCTCATATCTCTGGCAGGGATGCACCAACTGATTTCAACCAAACCTTGCACAAAGGTGTCATGCTATGTGAGACATGCATGTCACTTTTTCTTTGTGACTGACAATCAAATATGACTGAATATCTGCCATATTTGTTGTTAAATTTCACAACATGCGTCATTTGTATGTGTAATATGTAGTGACTCAATTCAAGTGCCTATACCTGTAATATCAAATATGAGCTTCCTTTTAAGACCTTGACCTTTGAAATAGCTGAAGTTTGGTTATCTTCATACCTTTTTTAATCAAACATTTGAAGTGATAATATATTAATCATGACTTGGGTTTGACCATATGAGGCATGCATAACCTTAACCTGCATGTATAGCAACATGGCGACCATATTTGTGATCTCCAAAAGTTTGATACCAATGGACACCATTCAAGTGTCTACCCTCGCATTATCAATGATGAGCTTTCTAATGAGACTGTAACCTTTGACCTTGACAAACATTTTCAAGGTGGAGAGAGAGAAAGGGTTACATTCTAGCTGTAAACTTAAGACGGCCAAATATTATTGATTACACTGAAAACCCAACACTGCACTTCTTTGCATCCCATTTCCATGTTAAAATTGCCAAAATGGTAATCATCTTCCACAATACAACACTCAAGTTGGAGCCTATTTGTCTTCAACTGAAGGCTTGTTGATTATTATAATCTAAAAATATTGACATCATGCAAATGAAAAGGGCTTTGCTGTGTATTGACTACATTTTTTTTCACTCACAGATCAATTGACAGTATTCTTCAACATTTGGTCGAGGGGGTAGCTGGGCAAAGATGGCATCTCTAGTTGAGGCTTCAAGACCAGTGTTTATCATAGTGGATGATGAAACCTTTGACTCAAGACAAGAAGTAATCTCAACTGAAAAAGTAGCAGCCAATTCAAGTAACCCAGAGAGTATTTCAGTTTGCGATGTTGTAGTTGCTGGTTCTATCTCAGTTGGTGATAATGCAGACGTTGGCACTAAACACCCAGAGTGTATCTCAGTCGATGACACTGATGTAGACATTGGCTCTAAAAACCCAGAGTGTATATCAGTTGATGACAATGTAGACATTGGGTCTAAAAACCCAGAGTGTATATCAGTTGATGACAATGTCGATGTTCAGTCTGAAAACCCAGAGAAGGGCTCAGTTTGTAATGTTGCAGTCTCTTGCTCTAAAAACCCAGATGGTATTTCAGTGAATCATACAGTTATTAATTTGACAACCTCAGAGGTGATCTCAGAAGATGATACAACAATCCACTCTCAGAGACCAGAGATCATATTAGAAGACAATAGAGCTATGGAATCCAGACAACCAGTGAATGGTTCAGTTAGTGGTTTTAGGTCTCCAGCAGTTACTCCAGTGGTCATACGAGGACCAGAAGTCATCTCTTTCGACACTCATAGGCCAAAAGTTATCTTGGTGGATGATGTAGTTGATCCATGTGCAAGAAGACAAGAGAAGATGTCAGTAATGCAGTCTAGACAGAAAGCATTAACTGATAGCCCCAATGAAGTAAATTGGTGTTTGTCTTGGTAGGTTTGTTGGCAGTCAATCACATTTTACTCTATTTTTAGACTTGAGACTATTGCAATGGGCTCCATCCGCCTGTCTTTCCATAACTCATCATTTCTCAGACATGCAATATCTGATTTCTTTCAAACATGGTACAAAGGTGACATGTCATATGGGACATATGCACGTCACTTTAAATATGTTTCATGACATGCAAATATCACTGAATGGCGGCCATAGTTATCATTAAATTTCAATATTTATCATGTAACTCAAAACTGTAATACATAGATATTCCATTCCATCAGTGTGTACTCCCCCCCCCCCCCCCCATACCCCATATTCAGGTCAAAGCTTTTCTTTAAGACTTTGACCTTGACCTGTGTCAAAAATGATGGCTATTTTGGGCAAATTGCTATACAGTCTAGTATTTATGTGTAGCTAGTTTCTTTTAAAATGATGTCTAAATGTAATGCAGAACAAGAGAAGAAGAGAAATATATACTACATGCATAACCTTTGGTGTTCATGTAACTTTTAACTGAATGGTGGCCATATTTGTAGTGAACAATCCTGATTTACTGCATCAAGTGTCTATCGATCCCTATATTATTGGGTGAATGATCGCTTTTGAAAGCATGACCTTTGACCTTGACTCACCTTCAGGGTCAATTTCAAAATCCAGCCATTTCCTGCATATAAGAGACACTATTTAGCACAACTGAACTAAGGTTCAGTAGTGCTACAGGCATGGCAAAGTGTCTGTCTGTCTGTCTGTCTGTCTGTCTGTCTGTCTGTCTGTCTGTGTTGATGTGTTGATGTGTGCATGTAAACAACTTAAAATCAAAAACTTCTGGACCGATTGCCATAATATTTGGTGGGTATATTGCCTTTGGTATCTAGTTGGGAAATTGTTCAAATTGAAATGAACTTACCACGGTGTGTGATTTTTGGTCAAAAACCTTCAATTCCAATTCAAAAACTTTTGAGCAAATTAGGCTGAAATTTGGGTGGAACGTTATTAGTGGTGTCTAGATTAAGAATTGTTCATAACATGATCCCATCTGCGAAATGCAAATTAGGGATCGGTAAGTTTTGTTAGCCTGGGGGGGGGGGTGCGAGGGGGGTGCGAGGGGCTGGTGGATTCTTAAATCGGCCGGCAAAAAGTCACTGACCCCCATCCCCCAATCTGTAAAACCAAAAACAAGCTGACCCCCCTATCACTTAAATTCTAAAACATGTTGAACCCCCCCCCCCCCCCCCCCCCATATATAATATTCACATGACACCAGGTTAGCACTGTCATAATTATAATTATTGACTACACAGGGTAAATATATTCCTAAAGGAGTTTGATAGCATCTTGACAGTGAAAGGTATGGGGAAAGCTTGAGAACTGAATATGTACATCTCTTATGGGGGTCATGTATATGGTATATTACACACATATATGTATACGGTATATTACACACATGTATACGGTATATTGCACACATATATGTATACGGTATATTACAAACATATGTATACGGTATATAGCACACATATATGTATACGGTATATTACACACACACACATATATGTATACAGTATATTACACACATATGTATATGGCATATTACACGCATATGTATACGGTATATTACACACACAGATATGTTTCCGGTATATTACACACATATATGTATACGGTATATTACACACACATATATGTATACGGTATATTACACACACATATATGTATACGGTATATTACACACATATGTATACGGTATATTACACATATATATGTATACGGTATATTACACACATGTATGTATATGGTATATATTCCAAAAGGAGTTTAATAGCATCTTGGCAGTGAAAGGTATGGGGAAAGCTTGAAAACTGAATATGTACATCTCTTATGGGGGAGGGGTCATGTATATGGTATACACATATATATGTATATGGTATATTACACACACATATGTATACAGTATATTACACACACATGTATGTATACGGTATATTACACACATGTATTTATACGGTATATTACACACACTTGTATACGGTATATTACACACACATATATGTACATATATGTATATGGTATATTACACACACGCCGTAGTGGACGTGGAAGTGAACGAGTTTAATGCCACTTTGCGGAAAAGATCAGGTACCAGTAAAAAACGGGGCTCTAGAGGCGGTGTAAAGAACAGGATAAAGAGAAGAGGGTGTCGACTTCCCTTACCGGCGATAACTTTCTCAAATATTAGATCATTGCATAATAAGATGGACGAACTTTCTGCCCAGGTGAAATATGACGGGGATTATCGAAGGAGTAGCTTGTTGTGTTTTACTGAAACATGGTTAAAAGAAGATTCACCTGACATAGATCTTGAGGGGTTTACTTGTATTCGCCATGATAGAGACAAGGAAAAAACTGGAAAAAGCATAGGTGGAGGACTTTGTATTTTTGTTAATGACAACTGGTCAAACAACTACACTATTCGCGAAACTGTGAGTACAAAAGATCTTGAAATCCTAACAGTTTCATTCAGACCCTACTATTTGCCCCGGGAATTCGGACAGGTGACGGTAATACTTGTGTATGTACCTGGTCCAGACAATACAGCAGCAGCCGAGCGCATAGCGCAGAGTTATAATGCAGCTGTTAATCGATCAGTCGACCAACCCGTCTTCATTCTCGGCGACTTTAACATGTGTGACATCAGTAGTCAACTGCCTAATTTGCAGCAATATGTAACATGTTCAACACGTCTGAATCGCACCCTGGACAAGTGCTACGGTAACATCAGTGATGCCTTTTCTGTCAGAAGTGCGCACCCACTTGGTCGGTCTGATCATGACGTCATCCATCTTCTTCCAAAATACAGGCAGAAATTGAAGACTTCAAGACCAAAGACAAAGGTTATAAAACATTGGACATCTGATAGTGTAGAAATACTGCAAGCATGTTTTGAGTGTACGGACTGGTCAATGTTTTTCGACAGTTGTTCAGATAAAGAAGAACTAAGTGATACCATAATTTCATACATTAAATTTTGCGAAGATTCTTTCATTGGAACAAAAACTATACAGGTGTTTGCAAATACCAAACCATGGGTACGTAAAGATCTGCGTAGTCAATTGGCAGAAATTAGGAAAGCGTTTAAACAGAGTGATACGATTAAGGTCAGAGAACAACGTAAAGTGTTTAGAAGTATGGTTAAGCAAACTAAAATTGATTACAAGAATAAGGTTGAAGACAATCTCAGTAAAGGTAAAGCAAAAGATGCCTGGAAAGGCCTTAATACGATTATGGGTAAGAATCAGAAGACGAAGGGAATAAGTACTGATGACCCCCTAGGTTTTGCAAATGAATTGAATCAATTTTATGCCAGATTTGATATACATGATTTTAGGAGTGAATGTGATACTATTTGTCAATCTCTTACTCCATCGCCAGTCACTATCGAAGAGAGAGAAGTTGCTTCTTGCTTTTTAAAACTTGATCCTTCCAAAGCCTCTGGCCCAGATGGCCTGAAGGGTAAAGTTTTAAAAACATGTGCTTTGCAGTTGAGTGGAGTGTTAACCCGTCTATTTCAACTACTTTTAAACACTTGTTTCGTACCCAGATTATGGAAAATATCTAACATAATCCCTGTCCCTAAAAAACCAAATCCGAATCAATTGAATGATTACAGACCAGTTTCACTGACATCAATCCTTGCCAAATGTATGGAAAGGCTAGTTAGTAATCAGCTAAAAACGTCTGTGGCCGATCGCTTGGACCCTTTACAATTTGCTTACAAGCCCAAAAGAGGGGTAGAGGATGCTAGTGTGACTCTTATAAATCTAATTGCCAGTCATCTCGATGACGCCTCAAACTACACTCGAATTCTATTCATGGATTTTTCTTCTGCCTTTAACACAATCCAACCCCATCTGTTGATTAAAAGGCTAATACACTTACAGGTCAATCATACAATCGTGCTTTGGATTAGGCAGTTTCTAAGCGATCGACCACAGCGTGTCCTTGTAAACGGGCATATGTCTAGTGAACTAACGTTAAATACGGGTGCTCCACAGGGATGTGTCCTGTCACCCATGCTGTTTTCAATTTATACAAACGAAGTCAGTATTTCGAATACATTGTTAACTTTAATCAAATTTGCCGATGACATGGCGTTAGTTGCGAGACTGAAAGATGAAGATTCCTTGTCAAACTACTTCCTTGAAATAAGTCATCTTTGCTCTTGGTTCAAAGATAATTTTCTTACGTTGAATATTGCAAAGACAAAAGAATTAGTTCTTGATAATCGTAGAAAGTCAGATACAATCGTACCCATTAATATTGACGGTCAAAATGTGGAAATAGTGTCATCGTTCAAGTATTTGGGTTCTCATTTAGATCAGGACCTCAATTTCAGGATAAACACCGATAGTATATACAAAAAGGCTCATCAACGCCTTTTTCTTTTGAGGAAACTCAAGAGCTTCGATGTTAGCACACATATTCTAGTTTCTGTTTATCGCTGCTGTATTGAGAGTGTTTTGACATTTAATATTGTCTCTTGGTTTGGTCACCTTTCCGTTAGAGATAAGACAAGACTTTCGAGAATTGTGAATATGTGTAGCAGACTTGTCGGGGTAAGGTTCACTGAGCTTGGAGATCTGTACAAACAGGCTCTCCGTAGGAAAGGTCTGTCAATTCTAAAAGACCCATCCCACCCATTATATGACAGATTTCAGTATCTGCCTTCAGGTCGCCGGTTGCTGGTGCCTAGGGCAAAGAAAAATATATTTAAGAAGTCGTTTGTTCCATCTGCTGTCGCTGTTTTAAACGCAAATATGCCGAAATCACTGACAAGGAGCAGGGCTCCAACACCTGTCAGTCGAGACTTTTAGTCAGTCTTGGACAGTTTATATTCAATTTGTGTGTGTTCCGTCTTTTTACTGTGCTGTTTCTGTAAGTTGTTTTTTTCGTTATTGTCATTGTAGCCTGGTGCCGAAGGCAAATTTCCATTGTATTGGATAATAAAGTATATATATTATATGTATATGGTATATTACACACATATATGTATATGGTATATTACACACATATATGTATACGGTATATTACACACATATATGTATACGGTATATTACACACATATGTATACAGTATATTACACACATATATGTATACGGTATATTACACACATGTATGTATACAGTATATTACACACATAAAAACACAAATGAGAACTGGATGGTCTCAACAAAACTCAAAGGGTTTCCAAAAGTTGTGACTAGCTTTGGCCCCATTAACAGAGTATCAAAAGGTCAGTTACAGACATCTCTTTTGATTATATGTTGCTAAACAACTTGAAATCACAATATTGGCTAATAATATACCTTTAATTTATCATGTGTATTGTCTTTCCCATTGCAGTTTGACAGTCCAGTTGATCTTTGAGTATAGCACAGAAGGGATGGTGGCAAAGACACATGCCTTTGATTCATTCAACATAACTTTGGGGCATTTCTTTAGTGACATCATCAGTGTTAATATGAGACAGTTCTGTGCAGTGCTACAGCTGAACTTCCCAAATATAGTCATCAAACGAAAAACAGCTAAAAACATGTATCCTTTTGAATTATAATTATGCCATGATGAACCTGCCAAACGATTCAGTTCTCCTTAAAAATCTTTGCAGTAAGTGTTTGTGAAAATGTATAGCAGTGCAGTGTTTTTGATGATGTTTGTGAACCCTGGTAACAGAAAGAAGGGAATCTGGCAAAACTGACATAACTTCAGTTTATCTACTTACCAAACCACACTGGGTTCTATACATATATTTTCCTATCAGTCAGGAACGTCACTTCTCCAACATTGAATGGTTGATTGCATTCAAATCTGACATAAAGGTTAGATATTCTATGGTATACCAAATCCTTCAAATGTGGCACTAAGTTGTGATATACTATGGTCATACTATGAGGTTATTACCAATATCACCTCTTCATTCGTCATATCGCTGTGAGTGCAGTTTCCTTAATGTGTCACATTATGGAAACTGCATGAATGGTGATACGACGAATGAAGAGGTGATATTGGGTAATAACCAATTTATCATATGCCTATGCCAAGGAGTTCAAAGGGAAGTTATGAAAAATAAAAAGCACACGGTTTGCTATGCAGTGCACTTCGTGTGTCGCCTGACCTGTTATCAGGTGACATTCATGTACACATAGTTCGCTGACCCTGCTCAACCTGCTCCGACAATCATTGTCAATGGATGGCAAATACACACGTTTGTACGAGTGCTCATGATACCATTGCGAAATGTATGTACCTGTACAGTGTTGTTATGAATTTATGATCATAAATATTATCATTTGGGTATGGATATTTTCGTCAAAATTTCCTTGTTTTGGAAATTCCAGTGTTGTGGCAAACACGATATCCCCGATGATTGGCTGCCATTTTATTTAAGTTTGTTTATGTTCAGAATCGACGTGTTTTGTCCAATCAGAGAGGTGTTTTCTGAAGATGTTTAACGTGAATATCATGACGCTTAACGTCCCATATCAGAAGTAATATTTGCGTCACAATATCCTATGACCAAATGGAGCCAAATTTGAACCTCGCTATGTCTTTTGCATTTTTTCAATTTTGAAACCAAAAGGTTTTCCATCCTTAACTTGTGTTGTTGTAGACCGTATTATGGTAATATCCAGATGAAGTCAAAAGAAGTACTGAGGCAAAAAAGTATTCCTCTCCTTGCCAAAGTCCATAGAAAATTTGTTATGAGTCGACAGAATGGTGTTTCTTTTTTAAACATGTTGAGAGAACCAGAATTCATAAGTGTGAGTAAATTAATATTTCATATCAGTGTGGTGTTTATCTTGACAAACTCTATTTGTATTTTTAGCACAATTGAACTGAGAAGGTTCAGTAGTGCTATAGGCTTTGTGTGGTGTCTGTCCATCTGTGTGTGTGTGTGTGTGTGTGTGTGTGTGTGTGTGTGTGTGTGTGTGTGTGTGTGTGTGTGTGTGTGTGTGTGTGTGTGTGTGTGTGTGTTGTAGATGACTTAAACTCAAAAACCGCCTGACTGATTGGTTGGGACATTACTTTTGGTGTCTAGTTGGCAAATTGTTCAAAGCAAAATGATCACATCTCAGGTATGTGATTTGGGTGAAAAAATGTCAATTTTGGTCAAAAAACTTAAACTCAAAAACTACTGGGCAGATTGGCATGAAATTTGGTGGGAACATTCTTAGCGGTGAGTATATTTAGATTTGTTCATGACATGATGATTCCATCAGTGATATGCAAATTAGGGCTAAAAATTGTCTTTTTGGTCAAAACTCTATTATTCCAAAACTACTGAGCAGATTGGGCTGAAATTTAGTGGGAATGCATTTGGGGTGTATAGATGAAGAAATATTAAGCATATAATGATCTCATCAGCGATATGCAAAAATAGGTGTACAAATGTGAATTTTGGTCAAAAAACTTATATTTCAAAAAGTACTTGGTCAGTGAAACTGAAATTTTGTTGAGATGATTCTAGAAGTGTTATTCTGCAGATTTTCTGCAAAACATTTAGACACAATTGGCCCTAGCAAGGAGGATATCCAAAGCAGACATTGTCATCGAACAATGCACTAGATATGACAGTGAAAGTACAGGCAGAAGACAGCAACTAAAAAAGTACTGATTATCATAAATGCATGGGTTAAATTTTGAAGTACTACTGTATGATGCTTGTTTGGAAAGTAGCTCTGTCGCAATGGCAATAAAGTTGGTTTAGGTGCGACTATTCTGGCTGTCTTTTAAAATGTACCAATCATCATAGAATATAAAGAATAAATGTCATCATCTAACATTTTATTGTACAGGTGGTGGTCTCTATTTTTAGCTCCGCTGTCAGCGAAAGCTGAAAGCGTAGCTTTAGGTATAGGTTGTATAGAGTATAGAGAGTAGAGTGAATCATAGGTGTCCATCAAACTTTTATATTTTCATCATCTGCTCTGAAAGTGACAGTCAGAATTCTTCGATATTTGGTGTGTATGTTCCCTGGGGGGAGGCTATTCAGATTTGTTCATGCCAAGTTGATCTGTGCCATTTTCAATTTTTTTTGATTTTTTTTCATAAAATGTCATTTTCATCAACTCCTTGAAAACCTCTTGTCCGATTGCTTTGATATCTGGCGTGTTGATGCGCAGGGGGTAGCTTACTCAGATTTATTAATTTCAAGTCAGCACATCTTCATTTTTATTTTTTATGATTTTTTTTTGTAATTTGAAAAAAAAATGAATATGTTAATGAGCATTATGACCGACGCCATATTGGAAATCAGTCGACGAGACTTTAAGTAAACTGCCACTTTTCAAAAGACACTATTGACGTCAAACAAGCAATGTAATATGTGCTATAGTCATAATTTTATGCATTGGGCGCCCAAATGACAAGCGTTTGTTCGAAACAGGGTTGTAAACTTCAAATCCAATTCTGCACCCCTTCTACATAATCAGCCAGTCTGCAACATCCTCATTTGCATACTCTATCCTGATTCGACCAGAAGCTGAAGGTGACCTCATTTGACCGAGCGAATTTACACAGCAAGTAACAACACAGGACGTTCTTGGTACTCACTAAAATCACACTTCAGACCCACTATAAAATTGTGATGTTTTCAGATAACATGTAACTTGTGATTAATCTATATTGTCGTGCAATTTGGAATGACAGTGAACCAGAATTAAGACCACTTGCGTAAGGAAGGCATGCCTAGGCATGCGGTTGAAGTTATGGCCGACAGTTCACATGTAAAGTTAAATGACATGAACGTGTCTTGCCATTTCCAAAATGCAAATATTTGGCAAGTAAAAATAATTAAAATAATTACAACTTTAATTTGGCTTCAGACTTTGCATTATGTTTTGCGTATCTTTCCCCGTTTTACATGTAAATCCGAAAAGGTTCTCTCTCATCATGTCATCAGTGACCATACCGCGTGGGGCTGCTTTGAGTACGAGCGAAGTGAGGCATGTTGAGGTATTTTGTTGAGAATTATAAATATTGCGAAATGTCAAGTACAAGTTTTAAATACAATGGAATGATGAAAAAAATGGCTGAGTCTGCTGACAGGCGCCGGTCACAAGAAACACTGTAAATTAAAATATCAGACGGTGTATGTATTAATCGCCATCTTTCTTAGTTTCCGTACGACCCGTATGCACGAGGGACTAACCCGGAAGCAAGTCGTTGTCAGGCATACGTTACAGTGGTAACATCGTCCGAGAAATCGCTGCGTTCAGAGTGTCATTATTCACAGAATTGTTGTTTTCGAGTGAAAACCCGTCTTGAATTGTATAACTCTAACAAATGAAGACATGTCAAGTTATACTTTGAAAGTTGTATCGCTAGTTTGAGACGATTTTCTCACGTACTATAGTACTATCGAGGCTTACTTGGACTAGTAGGACCTTACTCCAGTTCATCGGGAAGTTTAGCCAGTCCGATAATTCTTTCTGGTTTATTTTACAACACTTTTGATCACGCAGATTTTGTTGTTGTGATGAAAAGAAATAAAAAAAAGATCACTTCAACCATTTCGTTGTGTTTTCTTTGTGAAAGGTAATCAAACATGAATGAGTGTTACCACTGTAACGTATGGCTGAGAATGACTCTCTTCCGGGTACTTGAGATTGTCGCCACGGTACGGAAACTAAGATGACGATTAATACATTTCTTCCCTATATATATATACCACAACTTGTACAAGTTGAATGTTGTTGACTTTGTAAATTTGTTAGAAAATGGAAATTCAAATTGCCTCAAAATTATTTTAGATCCCTAGTTTATTTCATTCATCATTAAAATTTTCCAGGGTTACAGCTGTAAGACACTGGAATTATTTATAGCCAACCTCAAAATCCTCTTTTTTTCTTTTTCTTGTGTGCATTTCCCATTCATTTTTTTGCTGAGATTTTGTGCAATTTTTCATAACAGTAGATTTTTGTTATAAAATGGTGACTATGGTATAAAAGTACAATACATTTCCAACTTCTGTGTAAAATGTGTTTTATAGTGAGACATCATATGAAACCAGTAACCACTTTATTAGTATTACATCACTAAAACAAAACTGCATAGTGAAGAGCTGAAGAACTGAACCACTTCTACATGTCACCAAAATAAAAAAATTGAATTAAAAAAAAAACAGCGGAGCTATTCTGACCGATAGGTCGCTTGTTATTTATTGCAATTTAAAAACAAACAAACAAACATGGATTTAGCTGTGACAGACTTCCCAGGTAACTTTTAAAACAGTACCAATCATTATAGAATAAAATTTAAACAAGAAATGTTGATGGCCACAATGTGATGTTTTAACTCAGACCACTATTTCTATATTGAGCTTAGGTTTTAATGAATCACAAGTTTTCTTCTCTGGACATCTTTTGATTATAATAACTAAACTTATATGTAAACTTAATAATTCTCATCCAGTAAGAAATGTCATCAGCTACTATTTAATGTACAGTCTGACTCATAACGTTAGCCAGAAGTACAAAAAATGTAGATTGCTTTTCAAACTGTACAGGATGCCAAAAAGTAGTGTAACCTAATACCCAGAATGCTTTGCTGTGATTTTTCTGTATGCTGTGATCAGCCAAAAGTTTATTTTAGAAGGAAAAGTAGTAATGGTGTTTGGGCATATATGTTGACATCAATTCTGTAGCATTTCGTGGTATAGTTTCCATGGAAATTACCATGGCAACATAGTCATCTGAAGTTCTCAGCTATCAGATAGATCAGCCGAGAAACTGTGTTTAATTCAACCGTGTGGCAACTTTAACAAAACATACGGACAAAGAACCTTCTCAGTTTGTGCACCCTTCCTTGTGGAATGCACTACTTACCATTTGATATTTGTAACACTAAGACTGTTCACATGTTCAAAAGTGGGTTGAAGACGCATCTTTTTAGACAGTATTTAATTTGATGATTTCAAGTTGAGTTGCCAGGTTCACTGCAGGACAGTAGACTCTCTATTTTAATGTGTGATGCTATTTAATGTGTGATTTGTTTTTATCCACTAGCTGTCTGCTGAAATGATTTTTATCCTTTGTATTTGAAAGAACTTTTAACCTGTCTGATTCATAGTAAATTAAAACCAGCAAGCAATTTTTGAAAGTCATTAGTGTTCTTTCTTCTGTGACATTTTATTGTACAATGCACTGAGACGTAGTGTAGCGTGTTTCTTTAAGAATTAAGTAATAATAATAATAATAATAATAATATCACTGGTTTTGCAGTAGTGAGAATCAAGTTTTGACAGAAGTAGCAAAAATATTTGCATGGGTACCCCAATGTCTTATTGTAAATTTCGGATAAACATCATTTGAAGAAAATGTTCACAAAAATGTAAAGTTGCTTCAGTTGAAAAGTTGACCAACATTCATGGATCAAGTATTTCTCATCAACTGTTGACAAAATGCTTTTATTTCTTTCCCAACAAAAATTATCAGAGTTTAATGTTTGTTTTGAAATTTAGTACATTTAAAATAATCAATGAACTAATTTAGAAAGATATGCAAATCCCAGAGAATACATCAAAACTACCGTATGTGCATGTTTACTTAATATCAAGCATGGTCAGAAAACAAAAAGTTTATAAACTCAATTGTGCCACTTATAAGCCATTCAAACCCAGTGTCAGTCATTCTTTTGCTCTTCCTATATAAGTGTAGTCCATATTCTAAACACTAGATGTTTGTGTTGCTTTCAGGAGTTAGTTCAAGTGATACCAACAGCAAATACTAGAGAAGACAGTGTATCAAGTGAATCTCTGACATCACCAGATGCTAATGACAGAGAAAGAGGAGTTGAGATTGTGCAAACAAACACTCAGACATGGGAAGTTGAAGACGGACAATTGGTTCCCAGTTATCAGAGTCAATACAATTCTGTAATGAGAAGCAGTCAGGCTGAGGAAGATGAACAAATTGAAGAAATGCATTGTAGTAGCCAGGGTATGGAATAAGCTTTACAATTCTTCCCAACCAATATTGAATAGTGTTCCACCAATATTAAATTCTTGCCAATGACAAATTAGTCTGAAAACTGGTCATAGTATTGCTTGAGATTTTTAGATGTAGAATTGTTCGAGACAAATGATCCCATTTTTAGCACAACTAGAGGGGGAGGAGGGAGGGAAAGGGTTGATTAGAATGTCTCTGGATGTTGAAATGTGGAATTGTTTATATAAAACATTATCACCTCATCATTGGAATGTAAATTAGTACTAAAATTTTGATTTTTGGTCAAAATCTTCAAAGCTCAAACACTACCAAGCAGATGGGGCTTAAATTTTGTGGCGGTATCCTGCTTAAAGAAATGGCTCAAGCAATTATGCTGAAAACAGCAGTGGTATGAATCAACTTAACAAGACTAAATTGTGTCCCACTACTCAAACTCTTCAAAAAAATTGCATATCAAATTATGCCCAAACTGTATAGTTGTGCTACAAAGTCATTGGTGCTATTCTATTTATATATTTATTTTATTTATCTATTTATTTACTCTTTATTTAAGAGGGTTAAAAATCATATAGATAACCTGGTTAGCTAAAAGCTAGTCTTCCCCAGAGCCCTCTAAAAGATTAGCACAATTTAACTGATGTTCAGAATTAAGTGCTATAGGCATGCCAAAAGTGTCTGTCCGTCTGTCTGTTAGTGTGTGTACATTAGTTTGGGTGTCTAATTTGTTCAAAGCAAAATGATTGCATCACAGGTGTGTGATTTGGGTCAGTTCCAAAGCTATTGGGTAGATTGGGCTGAAATTTTATAGGGATGTATTGGGGGATGTGTAGATGAAGAGGTATTGACAACATGATGATCCCATCTGTGATACGCAAATTAGGTCTAAAAATCTCAATTTTGGTCAATAGCTTATATCTTGAAAACTACCTAGCAGACTGGGCTGAAGTTTGCAACAGTGACCACGCCCTTAGCAACAGTCAAATGATGATGCATATTGCAAAGACAACGGGGTGGATAGGTATGTGGATAAACATTGAATAATGTATGCAAATATACCTAGCAACAAAACTATGCCCATAGAACATCAATGATGGTGTATATTGCAATGATAAAAAGCAGGGATGGGTATGTGAATGAACATTCAAAAATTTATGCAAAATATGCCTAATTACAAGACCACACCTATAGCATCAGCCAAATGATCATGAAACGGTTTAGGCAACTGGATAAACATCCCAAAAATTAACACATTCCTAGCAACAGCCAAATAATGGTGTATATCTAGTGGATTATGATTGGGAAATGAACTCATATGCCTAGCAACTAGCCCATGCCCATAGCAACATGAATTGATGATATATATTGCAAAAAGAATAACATCAATGGTTTGGCAAGTAGATAAACACTTATTTAAAAATAACACAAAAACTATAATACAGTTTTGCCATTGGTATTATTTTTACCTCAAAGTATTAACCCCTTGCCAGCCAGATTTATATTCTTGACCCCAAAAACTTTCTTGCGAATATTTAATCTAACCCTGCCAGTGGTAAATATATTGAGGTGATTTCATGCTTTCCAACTTTCAATTAAATTACTTTCATTTGTTTTAAAGATGCTGAAAAGATAAAGACGAAAGGGAAGATACACAGCAGACTGAGCAAAACAGGAGAAAGGATATATACTAAATTAAAGCATTTGGAATGTAAACATTGCTATGCTAAGTTTCCTTCCAAGGAAACACTCTATATGCACACACAGACAGTACATTCTGAAACAGACAGTGCAAAAGAGAGGCCATTGCCAGGTTCAAGGAGACCTGAGAATGTGAAGTCAGTTTGTGAGGGAGCATTTCCTTGCAGTATTTGTAGCCGTACATTCACAACAAGCAGTGGATTTAGATGTCACATCAGGCTTGTACATAATGGACGTCATCTTTTTCCATGTCATGATTGTACAAATTTAAGTTTTGTACTACATGGAGACCTTTTCCAACATAGAAGAGTGAGACATCGTAAAAGACCAATAGTCAATGAATCGGAGAATGATGAGGATTACGAATACAGTCATTGTAGTTCTCCATATAAATCATATAAAAAGAGATTTGTGGAGTGTGATAGGGACGAAGTTAGACACAAGTTCCAAGATGACTACAGAAAATTAAAGGTGCCCTATGAATGTAGTCAAGTATCTTTATCAAGTCTCCATCCTGTTGTCAGCCTACAAAAATTGAAGATGACATCAATGAGTGTCATCGTCAAGGATGAAATCAGTACAGGACAAAGATCCACTCAAAATGACAATGAGAGTGACAGTGATGATGATGACAAAATCACTCCACTGCCTGCTAGGGTTAAACATGAGGCAGACAACTCAATCTACCAAAATGTGATGCCATGTCTGCACTGTGACATAATTTTTCCTGATACCACAATGTATTTATATCACCGAAACTTGCATTGCCACAATAATCCCTTCAAATGCCGTTGCTGTGGTGTGCAATTTAAGGACAAATATGATTTTCAGCGTCATGGGCACAATTAAAGGGCATGTTTATTATAAGGCCTGTGCAGTCAGGACTTTCAGCAGTGATTCAAATTTGACGTAGCAATATGGCCAGACTTATTTACCTATAAGTCTTGTCCCTGTAGAGCGTAGCCTTGAGTGAATTGCTCTGGCCTCAAAATTTAAATGTTAACTCCTATGGTTGACATCAGAGGTCAGAGGTCAGATGTAGGAAGATGCAATCACTCTCAGAACTGCAAAATCAAAAATAAACAAGAACAAGTGAAGGAAATAAAAGTAAATAAAGGAATTGAGCCATATTCCTATATCAGGTTTTAATCAGATTACACACACACACACACACACACACACACACACACACACACACACACACACGCACACACTTCACACACACACACACACACACACACATTGGGGTGTCTGGGGGAAAATTATGTCACAATATGGACATGGTTACCTTGTCTCATTATTTATCAACATCTTGCATTATGTATAATCAACATGTACTTTCTCATGGGATGACACTTAACATATCACCTTATGTTCTTTGTAGATATTGGCCTAGAGAGTATGATTACTAAAATGAAATGGGGGGGGGGGGGGGGTTATCTATGTTATTGGCCTAGAGAATATGATTACTAAAATGAAATGGGGGGGGGGGGGGGGGTTTATCTATGTTATTGGCCTAGAGAGTATGATTACTAAAATGAAATGGTGGGGGGGGGGGGGGGAAAGGGGTTATCTATGTGTTGAAATGGGGGAGGGGGGAGTATGTTTGACTTGAGTATATATGACTTTTTATTATTAATTAAGTTTTAATTAAAGTTTATTCAATAAGAATAGGGCCAACCATCATTCTACAAATGAAAAAAGAAAAAGATATTTGGACAAAATATGAACTATACAAAGACTGGAGAATCAATAAGTGAAGTGTGCCATTCTTGTTGAAAACAGTATTTTAGTCTTTCATGAAAGACTGACAAAAATTCTACACGATTACCCACTTGTTGTTCGAGCTATGCATGACATAGTCTAGTTCCTATACGATATTGTTGTGATTTACACCTCCACTCATAGTGGAGTCAAAGTCATTACTCTAGAATGCATGAGGTGCAATTTAAAATTCTGACTATCATTTATATCATCAGCATACATCAACAGATTCATATAAGGAACATCATGAGTTACAAAAATACTATCCCTTACGTTTTTACCCATATAAACACTCAACTCAGTATTAAACAGGCAGAAAAGTAATGGACTAAGCATACAACCCTGTCTAGTCCCGACTGCACAGTCAAAATAACTTGTAAGACCTTCGTCGCATGAAACACAAGATTCTTGAAGACTCAATTGGGCTGTTATCACATCATAGGGTTACATGTAAGATTGATGTAGATTTTAATAGCCAGGCTTAAGTCTTGGTGGGATCAATACATTAGAGAGCCAACGTCAAGCCCCTGGGCTAAGATGTTATGTATGAAGGTCAAAGGTCATGCACTTTGAGTTAGTTTTAAATTGTTAGCTCCACAAGTCACACAATGTTGTATAAGATTCTGTGGAAAGTTGGTGTATGTGTAAATGAATAGATGTTAAAAATAGAAAAGTGACCCCTTTATATGCAAGAAACAATTATCACGAGGGACATACGGCGAGATTTACCAAATGGAATACTGTTTACCAAGGGGCAGTGGTATTGTGGAGGACAGATTGCAGAACGTGAACATTGAAGCTAGAAATCTGATATGACTATGATTGTATCAAATGTTGGAGAGAACATTGCATATAAAAAGAACTAGTCAAAATGAAAACAATGATATTTGTGACTGGAGAGGGGGACTTAGTCAAACTTAGATTTGTGTTTTCATGCCTAGGTTGACAACATTTTTGTTGTAGATTGTGTTTGTTTTGTTATTGTGTCCTGTTGTTTGTTATTTGTTTAACAAAATTGTGCAACATGGACAACATAAATGGAGAAAGTATGTAAATGACATTACATGGTCAACGTAAATGGAGAAAGTATGTAAATGACATTACACGGACAACGTAAATGGAGAAAGTATGTAAATGACATTACATGGACAACATAAATGGAGAAAGTATGTAAATGACATTACATGGTCAACGTAAATGGAGAAAGTATGTAAATGACATTACACGGACAACATAAATGGAGAAAGTATGTAAATGACATTACATGGTCAACGTAAATGGAGAAAGTATGTAAATGACATTACACGGACAATGTAAATGGAGAAAGTATGTAAATGACATTACATGGTCAACGTAAATGGAGAAAGTATGTAAATGACATTACACGGACAACGTAAATGGAGAAAGTATGTAAATGACATATCAACGTAAATGGAGAAAGTATGTAAATGACATTACATGGTCAACGTAAATGGAGAAAGTATGTAAATGACATTACACGGACAACGTAAATGGAGAAAGTATGTAAATGACATTACACGGACAACATAAATGGAGAAAGTATGTAAATGACATTACATGGACAACGTAAATGGAGAAAGTATGTAAATGACATTACATGGACAACGTAAATGAAGAAAGTATGTAAATGACATTACTTGGACAACATAAATAGAGAAAGTATGTAAATGACATTACATGGTCAACGTAAATGGAGAAAGTATGTAAATGACATTACATGGACAACGTAAATGAAGAAAGTATGTAAATGACATTACTTGGACAACATAAATAGAGAAAGTATGTAAATGACATTACATGGTCAACGTAAATGGAGAAAGAATGTTAATGACATTACATAGACAATGTAAATGGAGAAAGTATGTAAATGACATTACACGGACAACGTAAATGGAGAAAGTATGTAAATGACATTACACGGACAACGTAAATGGAGAAAGTACGTAAGTGACATTACATGGACAACGTAAATGGAGAAAGTATGTAAATGACATTACATGGTCAACGTAAATGGAGAAAGTATGTTAATGACATTACATAGGCAATGTAAATGGAGAAAGTATGTAAATGACATTACACGGACGACGTAAATGGAGAAAGTGCGTAAATGACATTACATGGACAACGTAAATGGAGAAAGTACGTAAATGACACTACTTGGACAATGTAAATTGAGAAAGTATGTAAATGACATTACATGGACAATGTAAATGGAGAAAGTATGTAAATGACATTACACGGACAACGTAACTGGAGAAAGTATGTAAATGACCATGGCATTCAATATCAGAAGTATAAGTCTAATTAACACAATGCATTTTGGACTGTATAGGAAACAGAAAAAATTATTTATATGGTTAACAGACAGAAAGATAACTGTTATAATGTTACGAGAAACTCACAGTACAGAGTAAACATCAAAATACTGGACATCTCAGTTGCGGGGGTCACACAATATTTTCCCAGTTTCTGATGTTGATATTTCACAGAAACAATTTGTTGTTGTTAATTGATTCATGTGCACCCAATGATGAAGCTAGTCATATATTGTTTTTGAAATAAATATTTAGAGGCTAATATTTGGCAAAGTCTTTAGTTTTTAGGATACAAGCTTCAAATGTCATATACATTGTGCCATAGGAAACATGTATTGATGATAACAAAGGGCAAAGGTCCTATATAGCTTTTTGAGATAACTTTTGATTTTGTTGAGACTTTGCATAAATAGTAATGGATTTTAGTCATTTAATACCTGTAGAATACACAAGCCACAAGTTTGTATATGTATTATTGTCAAGAACAGCTATCACACATAATGTCACTTGTTGATGTAACTTTCACTATAACTCATTTACATATTTTATGGTAATTCAGCAAGCTTGAAATTTCATATAATTTGGCACACACACACACACATTGATGGTAACAATGCAAATATCCTGTAAAGCTAGATGGTATAGGTTTTGAGTTGAATTGGTCATTAGCATATATAGTTAATGAAGTTGAACAATTTAAGACCCATGTATATAGTAAATTAGAATTTTGCATTCCAACAATGTGTGCAGGAATAACAATGAAAAGACTTGCTTTTTCACCCTTATGGTAGGCATTCAGTTTACATCAGGTTTTTATAATAATAGTCATCAGGGAAGGAGTATTAAAGTGATATGTCACTCTTCACCCAAGGTTTTAAATCTCAGTGGATCATTAGAATTTTATATTAAACAGAATTACTTTTAATTGGGGTGGACCATTTGATATCCTGGGGAGAGCTTGGAAGATTTCGGGGAAAAAAAGATGCCAAATGGAGTTGCTTGAAAAAAAATCCGGATCTGAATGGGTAATGGAAAAAAAAGATGGACCACTGCTGCTAGAAAAAAAATGTCTGTCTTGGCAGGGAAATGATGCACAAGTTTGAGTGTACAGTTCAACCTGCTAGTACCTCTCCAACCAGGACACTTGTCAGATCATGACAAACATTTTCAAACACATGTCAGGGACCAGTCAGTTTCATATGCCTGTGGTACATAAATTATATAAATTTGTTCTTGTCTCTGTTTCTTTAATAATTTTAAAAAATATTACTTCATGTAAGTGTTCAAACATAACTATACATAAAATCATATACATGTATTACCTAGCTACCACACTAGTTACAGAACATGCCATGTAAATGTTTGGCTGTTTCACAATCAGTGCTTCACTTTTATCTTGCACTTTGGGGCAAAAATGAACTTGAAGGTTTTGTAATGGTACTCTTCATACTATTAGATAGTTTATAAAAGAACTTAATCTAAATTGTTCTAGTCTCTTCAGTATGAATTTGTCAAAAGGGATGAATATACATTCTATTTCGGACACTACATCTATCGACACTACAAATCAAGTTTCTATTGTACACTAGGTATGACCTCCTAAAGTGCTCTAACATACCAGTGACTTTACTATACATGCAATATCAATGACCCTATACCAATGTTACAGGCCCACTTTTATAACATGGAAAACTTATTTTAAAAGTTATATTTACTTTAGCTTTTTGAAGCTTGGCAATATTACCTCAGAGGCTATGAATAACCTAAAAATTGCCTAAATAGAAACAAAAACTCCAGATCTGCCAGGGGGAACCCCTTGGACTCCCTCACCCCAGAGGCCACTCATTCATTAAACCAACAATAAGATTCACCAAAATTGGTAAAAAACTTCAAAAGCTTCTAGGGGGAGACCCCCTAGGACCCCCCCATACATGTAAGAGATAGACATGTCCCAGTTTCAAATCAAAGTTCTTCCCTCCACCTCTTACTGTCAAGATGCTATGGAACTTTATTTCAAAAATGTTTCAACCTTATGTAGTTGCTTCTTACATGTTCGTGCTGTCTTGTAAAGCTTGCAAATTATTGTCTGAAAGTGTCTGTGAATAGCCTGAAAATTGGCTTTAAGAGTAAAAATCCTCCAGGGCTTCTAGGGGGAGACCCCCTAGAACCGACTCCCCCCCCCCCCACCATACACACACACACACACAAACACAAAGAGGTGGACATATCCAAGTCTCAAACCTCTTCTCTGTACAGCTTACTGTCAAGATGCTATGAAACTTTATTCACAGGGGTCAGTGACTTTTTGTCAGCCCAAGGGAAAAAAAAACACTGACCACCCTATCCCTCAAGGCTGGAGAAACTGATCGGTCTGTCTGAATGCTTGAGCTCACCAATCAAGTTCCCGATTTGCATTTTCAGTGTGTCATCATACCATGGCATAAAAACTGTCAATGATGTTTATTTAATTGAAAATCAAACATGTATGAAATATGTAGTTTTCTAAATATAATCTGTGTGTGATAGAACAGCATCTTTTTACTCTCTGTATTACCCTGTGTGAAAACCAAACAGAGAATTGTGGCAACAAAAGTAGGTGTTTAACATAGGCGTAAACAAATCTGGATATCTCTAAGAAGGAGAGAAAAAAAAGTTACCAGGATAGGTGAAGGAGAAAAAAAATAATTCACAGGCAAGCAGGTGGGGAAAAAATGATGACTCTCCACCAATCTTCCAAGGCCCCCCCCCCCCTTCCCCAGGATATCAAATGGTCTACCCCTTGACAAACTGTACACCTCTTTTCAAGAAGATTTCTTTATGACATTAAATTTGTGATATCAATATTTAATTTGTCTTAATGTATATGAAAGTTTGATGATTGCAGTGTGGTAGTTATGATGATTGTTGTACAGTCAGTTTTATTCAAATGTGACCTACAATCTAGTCATATGGGGATTTTGGATCCCACCTTTCCCCTACAATAAAAATCCCTAAACGACTGGATTATGTGGCAGGCTTGGCATCTGATGTGGTGAATATTGCTTGATTTCATGATATACCTCCATTACAATCATTTATTATTCATTTTTGATTTTGTTGTTCCTGGAGTGATGCCACTTTCAGGCAATCGAGCTGTATTCACCATATCAGATTTTAATCAGATCAGTGTACAAGTGGCTGGTTGAAGTCTCTTTAATTAACTTGTTTGGTTCTGAATGGCTAAAATCCATTGGCAAGATTGGAATGTTCACCATGACTGTGCCCCCTGGCAACCCAGCTCAGTATAATTTGGGGAGGATAAAGGTTGATTTGTACAGTATTGTCACATTATTCACTGTGGAAGGCATTTTTATGAATGTGTTATTATTATGGATTAATATGGTGAGCTTGATGAGTGTTTTATTCACAAAGTAACTTCTAGAATTATTCCATGGAAAATGTACCCTACATGTAGACATACTGTAAGACTAACGCTTCTACTCTTTCCGCTGTGCTGACATTTTGCTTTTCCATATTTTAGTAATACATAATGGATATCTTAATCATAAAAGCTCTGTCTAAATATTATAGTGCAGAGAGAGAGAGAGAGAGAGAGAGAGAGAGAGAGAGAGAGAGAGACAGAGACAGAGAGAGAGAGAGAGAGAGACAGAGAGAGAGAGAGAGAGACAGACAGACAGACAGACAGACAGACAGACAGACAGACAGAGAGTGTTTAAAAATATTTTGTTCATCGAATTTTCACTTGTTCTCTTCACCTCTCCCTCCGTTTATTTTGGATATATCATTTATAAACATAATACACTGTCTCTGGACTTTCCTGCGCCAGCGTAAGAGCGCCACGCACGTTGAAAGTGAAATGAACGTTTATTTTATGATGTCGTTGGTGGCAGTGTTTTACCCCCGGCCTGTGACCTCTGATAACCCAATACTCGAAAATGGCTGCCGTAAGGTTGATGTCGAAACTCGCTCTTGGGAAGACCATACAGTCTTCTTACAAGGTCGTTCTTCCAAGATCGTTACCACTTCGAACATTTTCGTGCACGGTAGGATGCACTCCTTTGTTTTAGCCTATCTTTATATAAATTATCAGCAGCTTCTTTACGTTGGTTGCAATATTTACTGTTGGCGTTGGAAGAAATCGTCATCATTAACGATGACCTAACCTGATTGCTAATTTTAACTTTGTATACAAGGAAGGGTGGTAGGATAACATCAACTAAACATGATGTGGAAGGCAGGTTGTGTAGTATGTGATGTAGACTTCGTTTTCACATTCTAGATACTAATACTATAGCATCTAGTGATTTCTTGCTTCACAGATTCCTCAATCTTGTGTTCAGTTGTTGTAACTTAACATCATGGAAGTATAACCCACAGGTACTTTACCGAAATATACTCTGTCTCACACGCATCATAAATGATGTACTTGATCAACTTATGCCACCACCATTCTATTCCATTTAAGGCAAGCCGATTCCAAGAATATGCAACAGAAGAAGACAAGCCTCAATTCCCAGGTGCTAAGACTGGATATACAGAGAAATTAGAATTCATTAGACCAGACATATACGATGGTATTCCTACATACAGAGTGCTAAACAAAAAGGGGGAAATAATTGATGCTGAAAATGACCCAAATCTTGACAAAGATTTTGTTGTCAAGATGTATAAAGCAATGACACAATTGAATACCATGGATAAAATCCTGTATGAATCCCAGCGACAAGTAAGTTTGAAAGTTTGTCAGTGTTGCTGTGTGTTTCTATCTATCTATCTATCTATCTATCTATCTATCTATCTATCTATCTATCTATCTATCTATCTATCTATCTATCTATCTATCTATCTATCTATCTATCTATCTATCTATCTATCTGTCTGTCTGTCTGTCTGTCTGTCTGTCTGTCTGTCTGTCTGTCTGTCTGTCTGTCTGTCTGTCTGTCTGTCTGTCTGTCTGTCTGTCTCTGTATGTATGTATGTATGTATGTATGTATGTATGTATGTATGTATTGTATGTATGTATGTCTGTCTGTCTGTCTGTCTGTCACTCACTGCTGTGTCTGTTTGTGTTTCTGTTTGTGCATGTCTCTGCCTGTCTGTCTGTCTGTCTGTCTGTCTGTCTGTCTGTCTGTCTGTCTGTCTGTCTGTCTGTATGTATGTGTCTGTGTGTCTGTTTCTATTTGTCTGTGTGTGTGTGTTTGTGTATGTGCCTGTCTGTATGTCTGTCTGTCTGTTTGTGTCTCTGTCTGTCTGTCTGTCTGTCTGTCTGTCTGTCTGTCTGTCTGTCTGTGTGTGTGTCTGTCTGTCTGTGTCTGGCTGGCTGTCTGTGTCTGTCTGTCTGTCTCTGTGTTTGTGTCTGTCTGTCTGTATGTGTGTGTGTGTATGTATGTGTATGTGTACATGTATGTGTATGTGTATATGTATATGTGTATAAGGGTGAACAAATCATTTTGTGAAATGGTGGTCCCCGGACCAGTGCCTTAAAAAATCCAGTGGTCCTGCTGAAAGCATTAGTGGTCCCAGGCCCCGCTAAGGTGAAACATTAAATCTTACCTTTGAATCTGTATATTCGGACGATTTTTTAACATAGTTATTATTAACAGTAAGGTACTAGTTCGACGGACCAGACAAGGTAAAATTTGTGTGGTCCGCCCCAAAAAATTGTTAGTCCAATTGGAACAGTGGATTTGTTCACCCCTAGGTCACTGTGTGTAACTGCATAAGTGAGCAATGGTGATTATTTCATCCATCCATAAGTGGACAATAAGAGTAAATTGTAATACCAGACAAATACCTGAGTGAAATGGATTAAAGTTATTTTTATTGAAAATGTTTGAATTGTGAAATTGAAAATGAAATCTTTGTGAGACTGAGAAATACCTCATTCATACACAACTTACCTGGTGCATGTTGCTTTGCATAATGCAAACCAGAACCAGAAGTTCCATTCCTATCATACATAATTTGAGAAAGTAAGATTTACTAGAAATCTTGTCCACATTTCATGAATACTCGAGCTTTACAAATTACACTTTGTCTCTAAGTTTTAGAAACCCACCCAACCCACCCACCCTCACCCCACCCCACACCACATCCACACCTAATAATTCATCTGCACTTTCATTAATTTTTTTGTCTTTGGATAATTGAAATATAAAGATTCAGTAATGCAGTTTCATGTCTTTCTATTAATATCATTGAAATATCCATATCTCATTTTGTACAGGGGCGTATATCTTTTTACATGACAAATTTTGGTGAAGAAGGAACTCATGTAGGAAGTGCTGCAGCCTTAGATGCTAAAGATCTTATCTGGGGGCAGTACAGAGAATCCGGTAAAACAAACATGTTTAGTATGCCTACACTATTACGCATTTGACTCTATTCTGAAATTCATAAAAGCTTAGATTGTTATATACACATTACATATTATTCAAAGTGTCCATGGCACACAGACATGTTGTGGTCTTACTTTCACAAGTTACCCAAACTATTAAGTAAAAATCACAGCAAATCTCTGTTTAAGTATCCATAAATAGTAAGGACTTTTTGAATTTATGGAGAATTTACATAAGTAAGTGCTGAAGGGCTCTCGGCAGTAACCATATACATTGTACCTTTACATGTAGAAATTCCTTCTTGAAAGACTTCTGTTTTACCTATCCATAGAACCATATTTTGTTACATATATAAAATAAATGATCATTTGCATTAGTGTGTGTGTGTGTGTGTGTGTGTGTGTGTGTGTGTGTGTGTGTGTGTGTGTGTGTGTGTGCGCGCGCACTCACAAAATTTGTATTTTACACTGCAGTGCATTACTGAAAACATTATTACATGGTGACGGATCAACTCGTCCCAAATTCAACTCGTCCTACTCAACTCATCCAACTTCAACTCGCCCCATTTTCAACTCACCCCAACTGTTTACAATATAATTTACCTTTGCATATATGAAATCGAAGCTAGTAGTACTCAGTTTGGAGGGTCTTTGGTATCTCGTATTCCACTGATGAAGTAACACTTGCGCTGTAAACACATACTACAATACTTAGTTGCGTTAACTAGGGAGAGGAGACACGTCTCCAAAACCTGTATGCGCTGAAGTCGTAATATTCTCCCTAGTTAGTATCATTTATTATTATTTCTTATTTGGGTTGTAAACATTAAGTCCTAATGTGAAAAGTGATATTCCATGACTGAGGAAAGTTGTTGTGCTAGTATAAGTTCTAGATCTAACAAACACTTAGCCAAAACCCACACCACTTTCTGCTACGAAATGTTACATTTGCTATGCTTCAACTGGCCACGTAGGTAAAATCATGTAAATTTTTCGGTCCCCGTACTTCGAGTCCATGTATCGTTTAGATTTATAAATGTTTTCTAGTGTTGTTGGGGCAAGTTGAAAATAGGGTGAGTTGAAAATGGGACGAGTTGAAAATGGGGCGAGTTGAAATTGGGGAGAGTTGAAATAGGACAAGTTGAAATTGAGAATTGCAATCTTATTACATACCTACATACAAATGAGCACAGATTTGTCTTAGTACATAAAATTAGTCAAATTCACAATAGTATTTTTGTGAAATTTGCTGTTCTGGATAAATAAACCTATATAATAATACAGAACCCTTTGTTCCAGTTTTATACATTGCCAAGACTGGCCAAGCAGTGTACATATAGTTTAATTAGCATTTTCCAAATTTTGTACTTTATATCTTTCTCTGTTTTATACACACTAAGGTATAAATCTTCAAGTCACAGAAACTATGATGAATAAAACTTGTTTTAAACACTAACATAAGACATTAGGTGATCATTGTTAGCATTCAACAGTGTTGCAGCCAGCCTTTTGAAAGAGTGGGACAAAGTGTCCCAAGACTTTCATTTTTCTGGGTCATCATAAATTTACTTGTAACATTATAAAAAAAAGTGCCAATGGCATTGTAGCACAACTGTACAGTTTAAAAAAATATTTACATGTACCCACATGCTGATCCATGCTAGATATTTGCTGAATGATTTATGCAGCTGCCTATCATATCCAACCCTGTTGTTATCTATGCAATATACGCGATCATGTGGGTATTGCTATAGGCATGGTCATGTTGCTATACATATTTGCATACAATTTTAGTGTGGGTCATCACAAAAACCCCTCTGGCTGCTACACTGTTCAAGACAAAGGCTATGATTACAGACATGTTTGGAAAGCTAATCAGTTGTGTTTTGAATTCAGTAAACTTCCTCAGATGTATGACATGACTATCAGTGTCACTGAATAATTTGTATAATTTTTTTAAAAAGCCCTATTTTTAGAACTACAACATTGGGTCCTATCCATCTGTCCATTATCACCTGTATCTCAGACATGCATGGGAAAATTTCAACCAAACCTGGCACAAATATCAGATGCTATAGTCAGCATATGCATGTCACTTTGTTTCACAACATTCGTGATAATTCCCGAATGGTAGTCATATTTTTTGCAAAAGTTCAGATTTTGCCGAATATTAAACTCAGGAAGCTTAATAGATGGAGACCTCATTTGAGTGTCTACACCCATACTATCTTTGATGAGCTTCTAATGATTAGTCACCCTTGACCTTGACCCATATCTTCAAGGTCAGATAACTGAAAGTGTCCAAGGTGTATATGTTCTCATCTGACATGCACTGGCCAATTTCAAGCAAACCTGGCACACATGTCAGATACAGTAGTCCACATATGGATATTACTTTGTTTCACAACATTCACAGCAGTGGTCAAATGACAGTCATAAAAGTTCACCTTAATAGATGCAGACCACCTTTGAGTGTCTACACTCATATTACCTATGATGACCTTTTTAATAAGATGTTGACCTCTCACCTAGACCTCTGTTCTAGGTCAAGCAACCAAAACTATTCAGAGTCTGAATATACACATCTGACATGCATTAAATTTCAATCAAAGCTTGCACTAATGCAGATACAGTAATCCACATACATGTACATCCCTTCATAGTGCGACCTTCACAATAATTGCTGAACACAATGTTGCACCCAGACTGAGTTTTGTGTCATTTGAAACACATTTTCTTTGCCTGACCCACTTTTCACATTCTGAAAGATGCTCTAATATAAAAATTCCAAACTTAAGTGATTAATCAATTTTAATAGCTATGTACTAAATTTTATAAAATGATAAAATTATTTTATAATTTAAAAATCCCGAAATCACTACCCAATCCTCATCCATCTGGCCACTTTAAACCATATACATATTATAATGATTGATTAATAAGATTAAATTAACTCTTAAGCTTGCCAAGTAATTTAACACATTTAATTTAACACTTTTCTGTTCATGCTAGTACATATTGTTACATTTCCTCCCCAGGTGTGTTGATGTGGAGGGGTTTCCCATTGGAACAGTTCATGGCTCAGTGCTATGGCAATGCTGATGACCTTGGCAAAGGTAGACAAATGCCTGTCCATTATGGTAGTAGAGATTTAAACTTTGTCACAATATCATCAACGCTGGCTACACAGATGCCTCAAGGTGAGACTGACGTGTAATAACATTATAGTTTATGCAGTAGTATTGTCAGATACATGATTGTGTAACTAGAAAATCTATGATGTAATTGTGTGTAGTTCTACCTATCTACCCTTCATCTATTTTGATAGATTGTACTCTCTGACACCTTTCCAACAATAACAGCAATATTTTAGTGAGAAGGTATTTTAGTGTTTACTTTATGTCACCACAAAACTATAACTGCTAAACATAAATATACATTTTGCAGTTGTTACTAGTAGTGTTTATGCTGTGATAAGATAAACTAACTCTACACAATATTTCCACTGTTAGTGGGTCTAATGTCATCATAAGGAAATAGCTAACTTGCACAATCTTCCATTCAGCTGTTGGTAGTGCATATGCCATCAAAAGAAAAGGACAAGATAATTGTGTTATGTGTTACTTTGGTGATGGAGCTGCCAGTGAGGGTGATGCACATGCTGCCTTGAACTTTTCTGCTACTCTAGATGCACCTATCATTTTCTTCTGGTAAGTTATGACAAAAATCAAATGTGTTCTCATACGGTAGCATTGATAATCATTTTCTTCTGGTAAGTTATGACAAAAATCAAATGTGTTCTCATATGGTAGCATTGATAATCATTTTCTTCTGGTAAGTTATGACAAAAATCAAATGTGTTCTCATACGGTAGCATTGATAATCATTTTCTTCTGGTAAGTTATGACAAAAATCAAATGTGTTCTCATACGGTAGCATTGATAATCATTTTCTTCTGGTAAGTTATGACAAAAATCAAATATGTTCTCATACGGTAGCATTGATAATCATTTTCTTCTGGTAAGTTATGACAAAAATCAAATGTGTTCTCATACGGTAGCATTGAAAATCATTTTCTTCAGGTAAGTTATGACAGTCTGTTCTCATGTGACCATACTGTAGCAATGAAAATATTGTGATACTATGTTATTTATTTACTTGAAAGTATAGAAAGTAGAGTCAAGTTCAGTGTATTGTTATTTATTTATTTACTTGAAAGTATAGAAAGTAGAGTCAAGTTCAGTGTATTGTTATTTATTTACTTGAATGTATAGAAAGTAGAGTCAAGTTCAGTGTATTGTTATTTATTTATTTACTTGAAAGTATAGAAAGTAGAGTCAAGTTCAGTGTATTGTTATTTATTTACTTGAATGTATAGAAAGTAGAGTCAAGTTCAGTGTATTGTTATTTATTTATTTACTTGAAAGTATAGAAAGTAGAGTCAAGTTCAGTGTATTGTTATTTATTTACTTGAAAGTATAGAAAGTAGAGTCAAGTTCAGTGTATTGTTATTTATTTACTTGAAAGTATAGAAAGTACAGTCAAGTTCAGTGTATTCTTATTTATTTATTTACTTGAAAGTATAGAAAGTAGAGTCAAGTTCAGTGTATTGTTATTTATTTACTTGAATGTATAGAAAGTAGAGTCAAGTTCAGTGTATTGTTATTTATTTATTTACTTGAAAGTATAGAAAGTAGAGTCAAGTTCAGTGTATTGTTATTTATTTACTTGAATGTATAGAAAGTAGAGTCAAGTTCAGTGTATTGTTATTTATTTATTTACTTGAAAGTATAGAAAGTAGAGTCAAGTTCAGTGTATTGTTATTTATTTACTTGAATGTATAGAAAGTAGAGTCAAGTTCAGTGTATTGTTATTTATTTATTTACTTGAAAGTATAGAAAGTAGAGTCAAGTTCAGTGTATTGTTATTTATTTACTTGAAAGTATAGAAAGTAGAGTCAAGTTCAGTGTATTGTTATTTATTTACTTGAAAGTATAGAAAGTACAGTCAAGTTCAGTGTATTCTTATTTATTTATTTACTTGAAAGTATAGAAAGTAGAGTCAAGTTCAGTGTATTGTTATTTATTTACTTGAATGTATAGAAAGTAGAGTCAAGTTCAGTGTATTGTTATTTATTTATTTACTTGAAAGTATAGAAAGTAGAGTCAAGTTCAGTGTATTGTTATTTATTTACTTGAAAGTATAGAAAGTAGAGTCAAGTTCAGTGTATTGTTATTTATTTACTTGAAAGTATAGAAAGTAGAGTCAAGTTCAGTGTATTGTTATTTATTTACTTGAAAGTATAGAAAGTAGAGTCAAGTTCAGTGTATTGTTATTTATTTACTTGAAAGTATAGAAAGTAGAGTCAAGTTCAGTGTATTGTTATTTATTTACTTGAAAGTATAGAAAGTAGAGTCAAGTTCAGTGTATTGTTATTTATTTACTTGAAAGTATAGAAAGTAGAGTCAAGTTCAGTGTATTGCTATTTATTTACTTGAATGTATAGAAAGTAGAGTCAAGTTCAGTGTATTGTTATTTATTTATTTACTTGAATGTATAGAAAGTAGAGTCAAGTTCAGTGTATTGTTATTTATTTACTTGAAAGTATAGAAAGTAGAGTCAAGTTCAGTGTATTGTTATTTATTTACTTGAAAGTATAGAAAGTAGAGTCAAGTTCAGTGTATTGTTATTTATTTACTTGAAAGTATAGAAAGTAGAGTCAAGTTCAGTGTATTGTTATTTATTTACTTGAAAGTATAGAAAGTAGAGTCAAGTTCAGTGTATTGTTATTTATTTACTTGAAAGTATAGAAAGTAGAGTCAAGTTCAGTGTATTGTTATTTATTTACTTGAAAGTATAGAAAGTAGAGTCAAGTTCAGTGTATTGTTATTTATTTACTTGAAAGTATAGAAAGTAGAGTCAAGTTCAGTGTATTGTTATTTATTTACTTGAATGTATAGAAAGTAGAGTCAAGTTCAGTGTATTGTTATTTATTTACTTGAAAGTATAGAAAGTAGAGTCAAGTTCAGTGTATTGTTATTTATTTACTTGAATGTATAGAAAGTAGAGTCAAGTTCAGTGTATTGTTATTTATTTACTTGAAAGTATAGAAAGTAGAGTCAAGTTCAGTGTATTGTTATTTATTTACTTGAATGTATAGAAAGTAGAGTCAAGTTCAGTGTATTGTTATTTATTTACTTGAAAGTATAGAAAGTAGAGTCAAGTTCAGTGTATTGTTATTTATTTGCTTGAAAGTATAGAAAGTAGAGTCAAGTTCAGTGTATTGTTATTTATTTACTTGAATGTATAGAAAGTAGAGTCAAGTTCAGTGTATTGTTATTTATTTACTTGAAAGTATAGAAAGTAGAGTCAAGTTCAGTGTATTGTTATTTATTTACTTGAATGTATAGAAAGTAGAGTCAAGTTCAGTGTATTGTTATTTATTTACTTGAAAGTATAGAAAGTAGAGTCAAGTTCAGTGTATTGTTATTTATTTACTTGAATGTATAGAAAGTAGAGTCAAGTTCAGTGTATTGTTATTTATTTACTTGAATGTATAGAAAGTAGAGTCAAGTTCAGTGTATTGTTATTTATTTGCTTGAAAGTATAGAAAGTAGAGTCAAGTTCAGTGTATTGTTATTTAAGAGTAGTGAAAGTGTAAGGCCATCAATGCACAGTGATTTGACAGAAATTTCAGAAAATCTGTACTACTTCTACTAGGTATTTACAGTAAACATTGATTTGGTTTCTTTCCATCAGCCGCAACAATGGATATGCAATTTCTACACCAACATATGAACAGTACAGAGGTGATGGCATTGGTAAGTCACTCAGTTTACTTGATTGTATCATCATGCATGATGTTTGATTTATGTGAATATGAAAATTTATTTAGTTTTGTTGGATCATTTTGACCAGGACAACGTGAAATCACATACAAAATTTTTCCTAAGGCTTAGCATAAAAAAATAAGACCTATTAAAATGCAGCTAAATGCCCATAAACATAGATGTATACCATCATCTTGGTGAGGAACCTCAAAAATACCTAATGCACCAAAGTTGATTGCACCAACCCTTGGCAATATCCTAATGCTAGTAGATGTTTACCTACTTAATAGTAATACTACCCCATTCATTTCTCTTGACTAAGTTTTACAAAATCTCACACAAAGACTTGTTTCCAAAATGCTTTGTTGTCCGATATATATTTGTAAGAGATTCAAATTTGTTAAGTGGATTTTATTGTTTTGATTTTATTTCAGCTGCTAGAGGTCCTGGTTACGGTATGGCCACAATAAGAGTTGATGGTAATGATGTGTTTGCTGTATACAATGCAGTGAAGGCAGCCAGAAGAATATGTATTAATGAAAGTAGACCAATCCTTATTGAAGCAATGACGTACAGGTTGGTATTCATATGTTTGGTTTCTAGGCAATACAGAGTCAGCTGTGTTCTTTACCTTTCTTTGGAAAGATACACTTCTTGTTTGAAAGATATGCAATGAGGAGCCATGTAATGATAACATAATTTTGATTGTTGGCAGCCATCTGTGTATTCATTCTGAAGGGGCACTGATGTTATGTTTGAAAAGGGCTACTTGTTTTGAAAGCGACTTCTTTTTGCTCAATTGGTTTTTGATAAGGCTTATTGACCATACCATCATATTGAACACATCTTTCTTGATGACCAATTTGACTACAATAAGATGTAAACTAGATCTGTAATCTGTTCACAGAATTGGACATCACAGTACAAGTGATGACTCATCAGCGTACAGGTCTGTAGACGAAGTCAACTACTGGGACAAACAAGATCACCCAATCAGCAGACTTCGTAAATACATGCTAACCCAAGGTTGGTGGAGTACAGAGGAAGAGAAGGCCTGGATGAAAGAGACAAGGGAAAGAGTAGGTTTTGTTGATTACAATAGACTTTTTGTGATTTATGGTTGCTTTACCATTGCCAATGTATAGATTTGTGATTTAATACAAATAGGTAAATGTACATTGACTAATACCATAGCCAATTGACAAATGTCAATGTATGCCTTGTATTAATTCACCTTTATAAAATATCTTGGATAAATTCACCTGTATAAAATGTCTTGGATAAATTCACCTTTATAAAATGTTCTTGGAAGTTGGGTAAATTCACCTGTATAAAATGTTGTGGATAAATTCACCTGTATAAAATGTCTTGGAAGTTGGGTAAATCACCTGTATAAAATGTCTTGGAAGTTGGGTAAATTCACCTGTATAAAATGTTGTGGATAAATTCACCTGTATAAAATGTGTTGGAAGTTGGGTGAATCACCTGTATAAAATGTCTTGGGTATTAAAATTCACCTTTATAAAATGTCTTTGGTAAATTCACCTTGAAGACTTGATAATACCAGCTTGGTATAAACCTGCAAATACATACAATGATTGGTTGCCGAATTGTAATATACATTCCCAATAGTAGTTATGCCATGTATACTAATATACATTCCCAATAGTAGTTATGCCATGTATACTAATATACATTCCCAATAGTAGATATGCCATGTATACTAATATACATCCCCAATAGTAGATATGCCATGTATACTAATATACATTCCCATTAGTTATACCATGTATACTAATATACATTCTCAATAGTAGATATACCATGTATACTAATATACATCCTCAATAGTAGTTATACCATGTATACTAATATACATTCTCAATAGTAAGTAGTTATACCATGTATACTAATATACATTCCCATTAGTAGTTATGCCATGTATACTAATATACATCCTCAATAGTAGTTATACCATGTATACTAATATACATTCCCAATAGTAGTTATGCCATGTATACTAATATACATTCCCAATAGTAGTTATGCCATGTATACTAATATACATCCTCAATAGTAGTTATACCATGTATACTAATATACATTCCCAATAGTAGTTATGCCATGTATACTAATATACATCCCCAATAGTAGTTATGCCATGTATACTAATATACATCCTCAATAGTAGTTATACCATGTATACTAATATACATTCCCAATAGTAGTTATGCCATGTATACTAATATACATCCCCAATAGTAGTTATGCCATGTATACTAATATACATTCCCATTAGTAGTTATGCCATGTATACTAATGTACATTCCCAATAGTAGTTATGCCATGTATACTAATATACATTCCCAATAGTAGTTATGTCATGTATACTAATATACATTCCCAATAGTAGTTATGCCATGTATACTAATATACATTCCCAATAGTAGTTATGCCATGTATACTAATATACATTCCCAATAGTAGTTATGCCATGTATACTAATATACATCCTCAATAGTAGTTATACCATGTATACTAATATACATCCTCAATAGTAGTTATGCCATGTATACTAATATACATTCCCAATAGTAGTTATGCCATGTATACTAATATACATCCCCAATAGTAGATATGCCATGTATACTAATATACATTCCCAATAGTAGTTATGCCATGTATACTAATGTACATTCTCAATAGTAGTTATGCCATGTATACTAATATACATCCCCAATAGTAGTTATGCCATGTATACTAATATACATTCTCAATGGTAGTTATACCATGTATACTAATATACATTCCCAATAGTAGTTATGCCATGTATACTAATATACATTCCCAATAGTAGTTATGCCATGTATACTAATATACATTCCCAATAGTAGTTATGCCATGTATACTAATATACATTCTCAATGGTAGTTATACCATGTATACTAATATACATTCCCAATAGTAGTTATGCCATGTATACTAATATACATTCCCAATAGTAGTTATGCCATGTATACTAATATACATTCCCAATAGTAGTTATGCCATGTATACTAATATACATTCTCAATAGTAGTTATACCATGTATACTAATATACATTCCCATTAGTAGTTATGCCATGTATACTAATATACATCCTCAATAGTAGTTATACCATGTATACTAATATACATCCCCAATAGTAGTTATGCCATGTATACTAATATACATCCTCAATAGTAGTTATACCATGTATACTAATATACATCCTCAATAGTAGTTATGCCATGTATACTAATATACATTCCCAATAGTAGTTATGCCATGTATACTAATATACATCCCCAATAGTAGATATGCCATGTATACTAATATACATTCCCAATAGTAGTTATACCATGTATACTAATATACATTCCCAATAGTAGTTATGCCATGTATACTAATATACATCCCCAATAGTAGTTATGCCATGTATACTAATATACATCCCCAATAGTAGTTATGCCATGTATACTAATATACATTCCCAATAGTAGTTATGCCATGTATACTAATATACATTCCCAATAGTAGTTATGCCATGTATACTAATATACATTCCCAATAGTAGTTATGCCATGTATACTAATATACATCCCCAATAGTAGTTATGCCATGTATACTAATATACATTCCCAATAGTAGATATGCCATGTATACTAATATACATTCCCAATAGTAGTTATGCCATGTATACTAATATACATTCCCAATAGTAGATATGCCATGTATACTAATATACATCCCCAATAGTAGATATGCCATGTATACTAATATACATCCCCAATAGTAGTTATACCATGTATACTAATATACATCCCCAATAGTAGTTATGCCATGTATACTAATATACATCCCCAATAGTAGTTATGCCATGTATACTAATATACATCCCCAATAGTAGTTATGCCATGTATACTAATGTACATTCTCAATAGTAGTTATGCCATGTATACTTAATGTATATCCAAACCAGAGTATATACATGTACATATTTCATTTGCCAAAAGTTGAAAAGAAAACCAAATCAACATATCAAAGTGAGGAAAAGGAATTAGTTAAGTAAATACCTCAGCAATGAAAGGTAAATAAAAAAGTAACTATAAACTCCTAGCTGGACCACAAAAAATAGTTTGTTCAAATTAGTCTGGGTTTTGTGACCCAAGGAAAACACAATAATATAATACATATAACAAGAACAAAAAGCAAAAAAAAAAAATCCATATGCATGAAGGGCAACGTCTTAATACAAATGATTACACCTGTTGAATATATAGAAGGGCCAAACGAGGGTTTCTAACAATGTGTGACAAAATTTATGTTAGTCTTAGTAAATACTGCTTTTATTGGGATTTAAAGGTAGATCATGATCCCGTTTTTTTCAGCTGGTCGGGTAATGAGTTCAAGTGTTTGGTGGCTGTGTACTTTAAATTGTGTTGGCTCAAAGTGAGATTAACTTTTAGGAGTGTAGAAATTGTCTTGTGTTGACAGTCTCGTCATATAATTATGTAGTATTTAATATGTCAAGGTAGTCGTGTACTGTCTGTGAGAAATTGTTGTTTTTTTCAAATCAAAGATAAATAAACAAGTATTAAATATACATAACCGGTGAACATTTAAGATGCTTACCAGTAGTTGGTGAAACAGAGGATCAGAGGGAGCATGACAATCTGACAATGTGATGAGTCAGATTACTTTCTTCTGTAGATTTAAGATGGGTTGTATAGGTATTTGTCTGTATCTCTATATATGTAAGATAAATGGGGTAATATCATGGAATTACAGAGTACTAGTAGGAGGAGAATTGATTTTGGCATTTAATGTTACATTTTTCAGATAATTCCTATGATTCGCAAATTGACTTTATATTTCAATATGTGAATCCCAAAGCATGTGTTGATCTAAACATACTCCAAGTTAATTAATTGAAGCAATGTGGAGTATCTGAGACTGATTAATGCTCAGGCTCCCCTCTGTTGTCACAGACCTTTGAGATATCTTGTTGATTATCATGAAATTGGTCTTATCCGCGTTGATTGTGAGCATATTTGCATCACACCAATTGCAGACTTTCCTGAAATCAAAATTTAAGAGGTCAAGCTGAATGCTATCAGATTTGTCATTAATGAATTGAAACAGATTCATGTCATCAGCAAACAGATGAAAAGTTAAATGCATTTGTGGAGTGTATGATATCATTGATGTAGATCAAAAAAAGGTATCAATTATCTGTGTCAAATTATATGTATTGAGAAGTGCGTTATAGTGGATAGCAGATGGAAAATCTGATGATGTATCAATTATCTGTGTCAAATTATATGTATTGAGAAGTGTGTTATAGTGGATAGCAGATGAAATATCTGATGATGTATCAATTATCTGTGTCAAATTATATGTATTGAGAAGTGTGTTATAGTGGATAGGAGATGAAATATCTGATGATGTATCGATTATCTGTGTCAAATTATATGTATTGAGAAGTGTGTTATAGTGGATAGCAGATGAAATATCTGATGATGTATCGATTATCTGTGTCAAATTATATGTATTGAGAAGTGTGTTATGGTGGATAGCAGATGGAAAATCTGATGATGTATCAATTATCTGTGTCAAATTATATGTATTGAGAAGTGTGTTATAGTGGATAGCAGATGGAAAATCTGATGATGTATCAATTATCTGTGTCAAATTATATGTATTGAGAAGTGTGTTATAGTGGATAGGAGATGAAATATCTGATGATGTATCGATTATCTGTGTCAAATTATATGTATTGAGAAGTGTGTTATAGTGGATAGCAGATGGAAAATCTGATGATGTATCAATTATCTGTGTCAAATTATATGTATTGAGAAGTGTGTTATAGTGGATAGCAGATGGAAAATCTGATGATGTATCAATTATCTGTGTCAAATTATATGTATTGAGAAGTGTGTTATGGTGGATAGCAGATGAAATATCTGATGATGTATCAATTATCTGTGTCAAATTATATGTATTGAGAAGTGTGTTATGGTGGATAGCAGATGAAATATCTGATGATGTATCAATTATCTGTGTCAAATTATATGTATTGAGAAGTGTGTTATGGTGGATAGCAGATGAAATATCTGATGATGTATCAATTATCTGTGTCAAATTATATGTATTGAGAAGTGTGTTATGGTGGATAGCAGATGAAATATCTGATGATGTATCAATTATCTGTGTCAAATTATATGTATTGAGAAGTGTGTTATAGTGGATAGGAGATGAAATATCTGATGATGTATCGATTATCTGTGTCAAATTATATGTATTGAGAAGTGTGTTATGGTGGATAGCAGATGAAATATCTGATGATGTATCAATTATCTGTGTCAAATTATATGTATTGAGAAGTGTGTTATAGTGGATAGGAGATGAAATATCTGATGATGTATCGATTATCTGTGTCAAATTATATGTATTGAGAAGTGTGTTATAGTGGATAGCAGATGAAATATCTGATGATGTATCGATTATCTGTGTCAAATTATATGTATTGAGAAGTGTGTTATAGTGGATAGCAGATGAAATATCTGATGATGTATCGATTATCTGTGTCAAATTATATGTATTGAGAAGTGTGTTATGGTGGATAGCAGATGAAATATCTGATGATGTATCAATTATCTGTGTCAAATTATATGTATTGAGAAGTGTGTTATAGTGGATAGGAGATGAAATATCTGATGATGTATCGATTATCTGTGTCAAATTATATGTATTGAGAAGTGTGTTATAGTGGATAGGAGATGAAATATCTGATGATGTATCGATTATCTGTGTCAAATTATATGTATTGAGAAGTGTGTTATAGTGGATAGCAGATGAAATATCTGATGATGTATCGATTATCTGTGTCAAATTATATGTATTGAGAAGTGTGTTATAGTGGATAGCAGATGAAATATCTGATGATGTATCAATTATCTGTGTCAAATTATATGTATTGAGAAGTGTGTTATGGTGGATAGCAGATGAAATATCTGATGATGTATCAATTATCTGTGTCAAATTATATGTATTGAGAAGTGTGTTATGGTGGATAGCAGATGAAATATCTGATGATGTGTCAATTATCTGTGTCAAATTATATGTATTGAGAAGTGTGTTATGGTGGATAGCAGATGAAATATCTGATGATGTGTCAATTATCTGTGTCAAATTATATGTATTGAGAAGTGTATTATGGTGGATAGCAGATGAAATATCTGATGATGTGTCAATTATCTGTGTCAAATTATATGTATTGAGAAGTGTGTTATGGTGGATAGCAGATGAAATATCTGATGATGTGTCAATTATCTGTGTCAAATTATATGTATTGAGAAGTGTGTTATGGTGGATGATAATAGATGGAATATCTGATGATGTGTCAATGTTCATATCCCCCAGGATGATACAATCATTACCTGTTGCTAACATCTGGTCTAGGCATGCCTCTAAACTGACAATGAATTCTTTAAAAGGGGTATTTGGTTTCCTATAAGTGACACCTATGGTAACCTTTTTGTCATTAATGATGGATTTAATGACTGATTCACAGTGACCAATTTTACTTGTGTTTATCTAAATTTTTTGTAAATTCTTGGTAATACCGTGTACATACATTTCTTAAGTTAGAAACAGTTTTGAAATGTGTGATTTTTTTTTGTTTCAGGTATAAAATATACATGCTTCACAAAGCAGAGAAAAGTTCAAAACTATACATCATAATGTTGTCCTGTCATAAATTTACATAAATTATATATTTTTGTTTGTTCCAGGTAATGCACACATTTCAAGAAGCAGAGAAAACTTTGAAACCAAGGCCAAGAGAATTATTCTATGATGTATATGATAAGCCTTCAGTAAGATTACAACGACAGATTGAAGAGATGGAGAACATGGTTGATAGACATCGAGATGTCTACCCAGTGGATAATTTCCAGGAATAGATATCTGTAGTAAATATACATAGACATCAATTCTAATAAACTCCCATTGTAAACTATATACCATTCACAGCTTTCCCCAGTAAACTCCCATTGTAAACTATATACTATTCACAGCTTCCCCAGAAAACTCCAGGAAAATTTATATTAACGCTTGTTCATATGTAAGAAAAACATTCTCCAAGCATCTCATACTGCAACTAAGTACAAAACCAATTAGTAAATAATCATGTCATTGTAGTCACCATTATAGTGAGATTTTTTTGTCTCGCTAAATGTTGAAAAACACACCACTTTTTGTCTTCAAGCAAACAATCAGAGAGGGTCAGTATCAGGCAAACAAAACAAACAAACAAAAATATGGCCTTGTGTGAAGTATGTTGCACAGATCTGTCATCATCTAGAAATAACAGTGAAACTACACTCATAATACCTGGGAGTAGTACCCTAGCTACTACCTGGTAGTTTGTTAATCAGAACATACCATAATAAGAGATTGAAGCTACCCCTGGAGAAATTACTCTAACATTGCCTTGGAGTACTTTAGCTGCTCACTTCCTAGTTAGTACATAAGAGAATGGAGCTACCCTACTATTGCCTTAAAGTACCCTAGCTTGTTAATCAGTACGTAATAACAAACTGGAGCTATGGCAGGAGTTACTCTCACATTGCCTGGGATTACCTTAGCTACTAGCTTACTAATCAGATTGGAACCACCTTTACATTGCCTAAGAGTACCCTAGCTTTATTCCTATAGTTAGTACATAACAAGAGAGTAGAGCTCTACCCTTGCAGCTATCTTCATATTGCCTGGGAGTATTTTAGCTGCTGTCTTACTAATCAGTACATACGAGAGTAGAGCTACCGTTATATTACCTGAAGTACCCTAGCTTCCACGTTACTATAGATAGTACATACTAAGAGATATACAGCTTTCCAGGGAATTACCAATACAATGCCTTGGAGAACCTTAGCTGCTAACATAAAACTCATCAGAGATTGTGGTTACCCTGACTTTGCCAGGAAGTAACCTAGCTTCTGAGCCTACTAGTTAGTGCATACTAACACAGTGCAGTGGAGCTACTCCAGGACTACCATCATATCACCTGGGTGAATCCTAGCCTAGATGATATCATACTAGTATTCTATACAAAACTTTAGACATTTACTCTTTGAGATATATACTACTCAATAGTTTGTAAGCATACACTTCTTTGCAATTCACTTTGTTTGATAAACTCACTCTGTAACTTTGCTATGTGTCTTATTTCCATTACATTGCTGTGTCTCTTTATAATTTGTGTTTTGTCTATATCTATCAGTATTAAAGAATACTTTTCAATGAACATAACTGAGTGTGTTACTAACAAAGATATATCCAGAGAGTGGAACTACCTTACAAGCTATCCTTGAATTGCCTCAGATTGCCAGGTTATCATTTTGATATTTCGGAGCAAATGTTGGTGTTAGTACCCTAAATATTTTTTTACAAGGAGTTTAGTAGTGAACAGTTCACATGGCCACTTATCAACTTTGTGCATGACACTGACTTGTAAGTATTTAGCGCTTTGTTTCTCACATTACTTTCATTTACTATAAAGGCTTTGTACAGTTAAAAAAAATGGACTCTGTAAAATTCATGTTCTTTGTGTATAACAGAAATTGTACAGATTTTATGACAACATTAGCTCATTTTTCATGTGTCTACAATTTGTAGTGTTTGCAGTTAAAGTGCACCTCAGGATAGGGTAGGGGAAGTGTAAATCAGTATCTGTCGTCAGAAATCAGACATCAATGCACTTATGATCTCCTCAGACAAACCCTGCCATGCAGTTTCACGAAATGTAAAAGTTCCATAAAAATTGAAATAATTGTTATGAAAACTTTCAAATATGGTCAATTTATTAATTTTCCAACAAGAATTACATTGGCCATCCTGTATCACTGTTTTGCAAACCTAATAAATTATAAAAAGTGCATGTCACTATACAAAATGAAGTATATACATGACAAGCCCTGAATATAAACATAGTGTATTTCAGAGAGAAAGCTATATCACAGTTCCTCTATGTCAAAAGAATTTGATGTTTTGACTATCAAAATGTTTGTATGTGGAGAACTCTAATGTATATTATTGTGATGAATTCCTTACAGGTGACTACAATACCTACTTACCTTGCAATGAATTATACTTTGACTTGTACAAATCACAGCCATGTAACAGTCATCAATCAATATCATCAGTTTAACTCTTTGGCAGTTTACATACGCTGCTATGGCTACCATACCAATGATGCAAAATATTGTTTTTGTTTGAAGGAGGTGTATGTCCAGCATACTAAGTAAGCTGTAGAGAAGTGAATTACAACACAACAGTATGGGCTATATGTCTAATAACTACACATCCTGGTTGGATGATCATGAATTCAGTTGATAGAACTTCATAATAAGTGTGTAATCTAGAACAATCTTTGTGTATATACCTGTTATTTATAACCCAGCAATAGAGATGGCCCTGTGGACTAGTGGCCAATAAACATAGCCATGTTAACATTTGTTGTGACTTGGTTACCACCATATGGATGAGTGGCCAAATTTAGAATAACAAGAGTTTAGTCGTTGGTTGTAAGAGGATTGGGGTGAAATGACAAAGTTGTTTAGATGTACAGGTCTCCTCAAATATTTATCTTTTACTGTTGGAGTATACAACCCAGCAAACTGATGTTGTTTTTGTTTTTGTATAAAAAACCCTTTTACCAATCATGTGCTAATAAGAGAAATATGTTGACATATAATTCAATAGATATGATATATAAAACTGTTTTGAAGAGTTTACAATAAAGATGATTACTTGTCTACCAGGGTTTATTTTCTTTAGTCACAAGTACCCAGTGGTATGAGTGTGATGTTATCTCATGATTATGTCTGTGTTGTGTCTGTGTCTGTGTCTGTGTTGTGTTGTGTTGTATGTATGTATGTATGTATGTATGTATGTATGTATGTATGCATGTATGTATGTATGTATGTATGTATGTATGTATGTATGTATGTATGTATGCATGTATGTATGTATGTATGTATGCATGTATGTATGTATGTGTATATGTATGTATGGTTTCTGGCGATGAGAATCGATTGAGGTTGAAGGAGGAGGAAATCATTTTCCGTCTCGGAACGCTGGAAACCCTTGGAATTAATAGATTATTTACATCGTTTCCTATATAACTACGCTTATTTTATATTTCAGGCATGTTCTATTGGGTTCTTTTTGGTGCGTGTGCATTTTAGATCTTTTTACACATATAACCGCCAATCTCGCGCGGTTGACCTATTCCATAACAGGTGTTAACCTACTATGTTGTGCCTTGATGTCCTTGATAAAAAATTTTGATTCGAAATGTCAGATTGCATCTATTTATTTGGACTGTCTCACTCATTCCTTGTGCATTTCTTTGTATGTATGTATGTATGTATGTGTGTGTATGTGTGTGTGTGTGTGTGTGTGTTTTGATTTAATAGTTAAGAAATATAACACCAATATGTTATTAAACTTGTCTTCATTTGGTTTTACAAGAAGCAGGTAACTCTCCTATTTTTTTAGGAAAAAAGTCACAATAGGATACCAACAACCTTTCGGACATTATTTGGTCAGTATTGCAAAAAACTGAACCGTCACTGCATATAAGATTGATGTCTGTGGTACATCTAGTGTAGCGATGTGTCTTTTATGTTGCAAGTAATGAATCAATGTATGTAACAAGATGTGACACTGCACGTGGTGGGAGCATGAAGAATTCGTAGGGCAATAATACCTTATCACTTCACTGTATTAAAGTTGTTCAACTGTTATAATGCATACCATGAAGTGTGTAAATTTTCTGATGCGTACTAGCAATGTTATGCAGGTTTCAATTTCGCTTATTATTTGCCGTGGAAACGGGTGTACATATCCTGGGTATGTAGGGGATCAGGAAAACCAAGTGCAGTCGAGGATGGCAAGCTTTCCTGGCATTTGAACAACGTTTTTGACAACTAACTTTCAATGGGACTTGAAAAAATCACAGATGTAGAGCTAAATTTCTTGCATAAATCATGAAATTGCAAGACTACCCTTACGGAAGGCATTCAGTTTAAATCTGGTTATTTTTGTATTTTGGCATGTAAAGTACTCGTAAATATAAATGTTTGAGTGCTCATCTCACTTTTACATCTCAAAACACACAAAACAAATTGACAATAATTGAATCTACAATTTGGTCACAAAACTACGGCTTGTAAAATGTGACCCTCCCCCTAATATTGTAATGGAAAATGTGACCCCCCCCCCCCGATTCCTCCGCCCTCCCCTCCTTGTAAATACTGAAGGCTCCCTAAATGATGAAATTAACCTTGTTTCTTACATTTCCAAAATTGCTGGCTAACTGAAAAATCGGGATTATTGTCGTGTGGTATTCCGGGAATAATAGTTTCATCTATTTATATTCGGAATCTGTACTGGCAGTGATACTTTAGATCACTCATGTCCCCGTGATGACGTCGTAGATGGCAGTATACCTCCTCATCTCAATGTCCCCAGTTAATAGTTAGCTGACCTCAGAGGTGAAAATGGCGGCTATGAGGTGGCTGTTCAAACTTTCACTTGGGCGGGCCCTGCAGTCTTCACACGAGGGCATTTTTGCAAGAGCACAGCCAGTTCAATCATTCTCATTCACAGTAAGTAATGTTCTTTCCGTCGATATATTTTTATATAAGACCTACGCGCAAGAACTTTCACTGTTTTTTGACGTGAAAATAGGCAAGGCATGCATGGTCATGGTAATTGATAATATGATATGGTGTACTGTTTTTTATACAGGCTTTCATATTTTCCCATTTGCATCTACAATTGTCGCATGATTTTTCCACGTTTGTGCCATGATATATTGTATAATATATTCCGTGAAAAGAAACAATGGTGTCGTACATATTCAAACAAACTTTAATTTCACATTGAGAATTCCTTGGTAATTTCAACTGTTTTCATCTCTATTCGTATCGCACTTCAGCATTGCCATATGTTACCATTTATGATTGAAAGCTTATACATGTCAATAAGTTATTTCTATTATTTAGTGTTTAGGCCTGTGTTGTATATTTTCGGTGTCTACGCATCGCGCTATAGACTAGAGGCTAAGGTCATCACAATGCGATTTGGACGCAATGACAATATGCAAATTGCAATGTTTGTTTTGATGTTTTGTTTTGATTGATAACGTACGTTGAGTCGAGTCCACGCTACCATGGACAACAAATTTCTAATGACTGTGTGGCATCAAGTGCATTTATTGTAATTATTAATATTAACTCAGTATGGATCTGTGAAATGTAGTAAATCAGCGCTAAGATATAAACTTTTTATGACCTCAATTGTAATATGAATCATGATATTTACGCATGTCGTACGTTGTGTCTGCTTTACACACACTGTTAAGTGTTATTGTCAATAAAAAGCAACAAATTCCCTGATTATTTTTACTGTTGAGGAGTTGATGAATAAATGAAACGAATTTTCTGCTTATGAAAATTGGTATTGGCTTTTGGTTTTCCAAGGTAAATCGGTTTTCCATTTGGCAGTTCTAAGACTCTACTTTGTCAGACCTCATATTATTTATAAATAGTGGTCAGAGGTCAGATGAAGAACCACGTTGCACACATATACATATTGCAAATGAAGATTTCTCCCACAGGGGAGTACTCACTCCTATCATATTGATTGAATAGCCTCTTTGCATTTTTTTTCTTATTGTACAGTGTACTGTAGGAGGAGAATTAGTGAATTGAAAAGCCCATGTGCTGACCTTGTGTTGAACCCACCAGCAACATTTCACATGTTGCACTTTCAGACAACACAGCTTGATAAAACTACAAAAAGTACATTACTAGAATAAGAAGAAAAAATTGACAATTTTGATGCTGTAATTGAAAAATAACAATGTGGATAGAATTCTAGACTTGAGACGTTGAACATTGGATAGAAAATACAAGACACTAGGTTTCATGAAAAATATTTCTAGTCTGACAGCAGGTCAAAGATATTGAAATTTGCATGTTTACACCAGATATGTTGTGTATTTGAGTAGATATGCAAAAATAAAACAAATACTATTAAAAAATAACTCATTGTTTCCACTTTGAACTTCAAAAAGACTGGCTACATCACCAATACATCATGTGAATGGATATACAATGACATAGTGGATATACCATGACACGGGATACCCTGGGGATATACCATGCCCAGGGATACCATGACATGGGATATGCCGTGACACAGGGGATATACTGTGACACAGGGGATATACCGTGACACAGGGGACATACCATGACACGGGACATACCATGACACAGGTGATATACCGTGACACAGGGGATATACCGTGACACAGGGGATATACCATGACACAGGGGATATACCATGACACAGGGGATATACTGTGACACAGGGGATATACCGTGACACAGGGGATATACCGTGACACAGGGGATATACTGTGACACAGGGGATATACCGTGACACAGGGGATATACTGTGACACAGGGGACATACCATGACACAGGGGATATACCGTGACACAGGGGATATACCATGACACAGGGGATATACTGTGACACAGGGGATATACCATGACACAGGGGACATACCATGACACAGGGGATATACCGTGACACAGGGGATATACCGTGACACAGGGGATATACCATGACACAGGGGATATACCGTGACACAGGGGATATACTGTGACACAGGGGATTTACTGTGACACAGGGGATATACTGTGACACAGGGGATATACCGTGACACAGGTGATATACTGTGACACAGGGGATATACTGTGACACAGGGGATATACTGTGACACAGGTGATATACCATGACACAGGGGATATACCGTGACACAGGGGATATACTGTGACACAGGGGATATACCATGACACAGGGGACATACCATGACACAGGGGATATACCGTGACACAGGGGATATACTGTGACACAGGGGATATACCGTGACACGGGACATACCATGACACGGGACATACCATGACACAGGTGATATACCGTGACACAGGGGATATACTGTGACACAGGGGACATACCATGACACGGGACATACCATGACACAGGGGATATACCGTGACACAGGATACCCTGGGATATACCGTGACATAGGTGATATACCATGACACAGGGGATATACCATGACACAGGGGACATACCATGACACAGGGGATATACCGTGACACAGGGGATATACTGTGACACAGGGGATATACCATGACACGGGACATACCATGACACAGGGGATATACCGTGACACAGGATACCCTGGGATATACCGTGACATAGGTGATATACCATGACACAGGGGATATACCATGACACAGGGGATTTACTGTGACACAGGGGATATACCGTGACACAGGGGATATACTGTGACACAGGGGATTTACTGTGACACAGGGGATATACTGTGACACAGGGGACATACCATGACACAGGGGATATACCGTGACACAGGGGATATACCGTGACACAGGGGATATACTGTGACACAGGATACCCTGGGATATACCGTGACATAGGTGATATATCATGACACAGGGGATATACCGTGACACAGGGGATATACTGTGACACAGGTGATATACTGTGACACAGGGGATATACCATGACACAGGGGACATACTGTGACACAGGGGATATACTGTGACACAGGGGATATACCGTGACACAGGGGATATACCGTGACACAGGGGATATACTGTGACACAGGGGATATACCATGACACAGGGGACATACCATGACACAGGGGATTTACTGTGACACAGGGGATATACCATGACACAGGGGATATACCGTGACACAGGGGATATACTGTGACACAGGGGATTTACTGTGACACAGGGGATATACCGTGACACAGGGGATATACCGTGACACAGGGGATATATCATGACACAGGGGATATACTGTGACACAGGGGATATACCATGACACAGGGGATATACCGTGACACAGGGGATATACTGTGACACAGGGGATATACCGTGACACAGGGGATATACCATGACACAGGGGATATACTGTGACACAGGGGATATACCGTGACACAGGGGATATACTGTGACACAGGGGATATACCGTGACACAGGGGATATACCGTGACACAGGGGATATACCGTGACACAGGGGATATACCGTGACACAGGGGATATACCGTGACACAGGGGATATACCGTGACACAGGGGATATACTGTGACACAGGGGATATACCGTGACACAGGGGATATACTGTGACACAGGGGATATACTGTGACACAGGGGATATACCGTGACACGGGACATACCATGACACAGGGGCCGGATATACCGTGACACAGGATACCCTGGGATATACTGTGACATAGGTGATATATCATGACACAGGGGATATACTGTGACACAGGGGATATACCATGACACAGGGGATATACCGTGACACAGGGGATATACCATGACACAGGGGATATACCGTGACACAGGGGATATACTGTGACACAGGGGATATATCATGACACAGGGGATATACCATGACACAGGGGATATACCATGACACAGGGGATATACCGTGACACAGGGGATATACCATGACACAGGGGATATACCGTGACACAGGGGATATACCGTGACACACGGGATATACTGTGACACAGGGGACATACCATGACACGGGACATACCATGACACAGGGGATTTACTGTGACACAGGGGATATACCATGACACAGGGGATATACCGTGACACAGGGGATATACTGTGACACAGGGGATATACCATGACACAGGGGATATACCATGACACAGGGGCCGGATATACCGTGACACAGGATACCCTGGGATATACTGTGACATAGGTGATATATCATGACACAGGGGATTTACTGTGACATAGGTGATATATCATGACACAGGGGATATACCGTGACACAGGGGATATACCATGACACAGGGGACATACCATGACACAGGGGATTTACTGTGACATAGGTGATATATCATGACACAGGGGATATACCGTGACACAGGGGATATACCATGACACAGGGGATATACTGTGACACAGGGGATATACCATGACACAGGGGATATACCGTGACACAGGGGATATACTGTGACACAGGGGATATACCGTGACACAGGGGATATACTGTGACACAGGGGATATACCGTGACACAGGGGATATACCATGACACAGGGGACATACCATGACACAGGGGATATACCATGACACAGGGGATATACCGTGACACAGGGGATATACTGTGACACAGGGGATATACCGTGACACAGGGGATATACCATGACACAGGGGACATACCATGACACAGGGGATATACCGTGACACAGGGGATATACTGTGACACAGGGGATATGCCAGTTTCATATATGTGATTGTTCAATATATTAATTTGTGTAAGACATTAATCCAGCACACAGCAGTCATGTGATATTGGCGATATAGATATTAAATAATCAATACAAGCAATTTGAAAGAATTTACTGGAACCTTCAATTTATTCATTAAAAAAAAGGAACAAGTTTGAAATTGAAGTTTTTGGCTCAGTTCATGTGAAATTCCAATAAGCTATTTAACTTTTGTGTTAATATGTACATAATCATTTTAATTTGTTTATATTATCATCTCATTTGCATCTCATTATTATTGTGATAAAATCAAAATCAAAATATAAATAAATATGAATATTGACAATACATATAAAGGTTTTTATCTGTAGTTCACGTTTGTCAAGTATTGTTAATCTGGAAAGTGTTTTTAAAATGTCAAAATATGACATTGGCTTTCTTAGTTTTTGTGATAGTTCCCAGTTACCATGTTCAATCATAGACCCTCCACCAATGAGGGTCTATGGTTCAATGAATACCTGATAGCTTGTTTAGTATTAAAGTTTATTTCGACCCTAACCATTAACAATCCATGACAACTAGAATAAATTATAGATATAGATAATCAAATTCAGAATTTTGCTAATTATAATCTGATAACACCACATTAATAAGGACATAGTGAGTTGTCCGCAAAGTCTAATATTCGATGTCCATCAATACCTTAAAAAAGGCAAGCTGGATTGCAACTATAAAGTATGTTAAATACATAGGTTATTGAACTTGTGACATTTGTTATCAAATTTATACATAATTGTAAATTTTGCATATTGATTAACATATCCATATACACTCAAATTTGCATATTAATTACCATATGTGTATATAATTATCAAATTTGCATATTAATTAATATATATTTATATGCGTAGAATAACCAATGATAGGGTAGAAAACTTGATTTTCTGTATTTCTCTGCCATGTAATAATCACCTTATATTGTATCTTTATTTCACAGGCCAGTCGATTCCAAAAACATGAAGAAGAAAGGGCTCAATTCCCAGGTGCCAAATCAGGATTTACAGATGAATTGGAATTCATCAGGCCAGATATATATGATGGTATACCTACATACAGAGTTATGAACAGAGATGGTGAGATTCTTAACCCTAAGAATGATCCCCATCTCGATAAAGAATCTGTCATCAAGATGTACAAAGCTATGACAACACTGAATGCTATGGATAAGATAATGTATGAATCTCAGCGTCAGGTAAAGTCAAATTTTCTCTGTCAATGTAATAAACCCAGTTGTGATTACTGTGAAAGCAACTTTTTTAGTGCTACATTATGTCAAATTATTTTTTTCAAAATGTTGATGAAATGAAGTAGAATGATCATAAGAGTTCTATTATGAAGAAAGAATTTCTGTCAATGTAATTTTTGAAGAAGAAAAAACTGAACCAATACTGGAATTGCTTTGTGAGTTTAGGGCCAAAAATGAATAATTGTCTATATGAATGTAATTTACATATAATAATAACCTTTCTTTATACTGGATAGTTCTTTAAGTATATAAACACTTGTCTCCAAAGAAGTCCAGTGAGGGCCATCCCCGGCTCATGGGTTCAGTGTTAGTGCAGGAATGTAACAGAAGTATACATACCAAAAATATCTGTAGTAAAAATAGCTATGCAAATCATGTCTGAAATGGAGAGGTTTATATTTAATAATTATGTTGTGTAAAATGTATTACATTCTATTAATTAACTATTAAAAAATAATTCCATTAAATATTTAAAAAGTGAATTAATTATTAAATATTAATATTATTTTAACTTTATATAGTAAACAATGAAAATTAATATTAACTTAAGAAAATGTAAAATTGGCATTTCATTGGACTTTTCACAGATTTCTTATATTTAAAATTGAAGCAGATTTCTGTGTGAAAATATCTCCTAGATTCCAAACAGACTTACACAGCTGCTACACATGACTATGTGTGTGATGAAACATTAATCCCGTAGAAATTACAAAACTCATGCATAGTTGAAATATAAAACTCAACTTTCTCCTTGTGGTGTTGTCATTTACTCTGTATTCCTACCATCAAGCAGAGTTTATAAAGACTTAGAATTAGGAAACCATCTATTCTAGTATTGCAACATGATATTAATTTCATCAATAACCAAGATCTCCAAATCTCTTCCTTTTTTTGTCAGGGGCGTATATCATTTTATATGACAAACTTTGGTGAAGAAGGTACCCACATTGGTAGTGCTGCAGCCATGGATGATAAAGATTTAGTTTGGGGACAGTACAGAGAAGCAGGTGAGAACCTTGTTGATAAAGATCCAACAATTCTGTTATTTACATATATTGTAGTGTAGAATGTTGGATGGTGACCCTTTCTTTATGAAATAAATAAACCAACACATAATTTATCATGATAATAGTAACTTGTACTATAAAAGATTTGACAGATTATGATAAATAAATATGTATTTGCAAGCTGTGAATGTTACTTCATAGATAATTTAATAGTTGATAAAAAAGGGTATTTTCAGCAAGGTTTTACTTGGTAGAGAACACCTAAGAACCATTGCCTGTGAACTGAAGGTTTACCTGGTAGAGAACACCTAAGAACCACTGCCTGTGAACTGAAGGTTTACCTGGTAGAGAACACATAAGAACCATTGCCTGTGAACTGAAGGTTTACCTGGTAGAGAACACCTAAGAACCATTGCCTGTGAACTGAAGGTTTACCTGGTAGAGAACACGTAAGAACTATTGCCTGTGAACTGAAGGTTTACCTGGTAGAGAACACCTAAGAACCATTGCCTGTGAACTGAAGGTTTACCTGGTAGAGAACACCTAAGAACCATTGCCTGTGAACTGAAGGTTTACCTGGTAGAGAACATCTAAGAACCATTGCCTGTTAACTGAAAGTTTACCTGGTAGAGAACACCTAAGAACCATTGCCTGTGAACTGAAGGTTTACCTGGTAGAGAACATCTAAGAACTATTGCCTGTGAACTGAAGGTTTACCTGGTAGAGAACACCTAAGAACCATTGCCTGTGAACTGAAGGTTTACCTGGTAGAGAACACCTAAGAACTATCGCCTGTGAACTGAAGGTTTACCTGGTAGAGAACACCTAAGAACTATCGCCTGTGAACTGAAGGTTTACCTGGTAGAGAACACCTAAGAACCATTGCCTGTGAACTGAAGGTTTACCTGGTAGAGAACACCTAAGAACCATTGTGTATGAACTGAAGGTTTACCTGGTAGAGAACACCTAAGAACCACTGCCTGTGAACTGAAGGTTTACCTGGTAGAAAATACCTAAGAACCATTGCCTGTGCACTAATTTTGATTGCATGTCTGACCTTATGTTCTGAATGTTAAATTTGTCTATGCAAATTTGCTCATTAATATGCAAAGATGGACACATGAATTAGGTACAAGTTCGAACTGTGTTTTTTGTAGAGGGAACCTAGTTGAGTAATTCAGATTGCCTACTAATTGCTGATTTAAAGGGTGCATTATCAACTGGAGCAAATAACAAGAAGTTAGGAAGTTAACAAGAAATTTAAATGAAAGCCTTATAATCATGCAATTACAGAATTCCTGCTTGGAATGTTGTCAATTGATAGATGATTGTCATTGCTATATTAATATTTTGTATGCATGCATGTAAGCAGTTACATTTAGCAAATTTGATTTTTTTTTTCATATTCTGTAGGTGTATTGATGTGGAGGGGTTTCCCACTGGAACAATTCATGGGTCAGTGCTATGGCAATGCAAATGACATAGGGAAAGGCCGGCAAATGCCAGTTCACTATGGAAGTAAAGATCTGCATTTTGTCACAATCTCATCACCATTAGCTACACAAATGCCTCAAGGTAAGACCACATTTAAAAGATTGCTATCTGTTATTCTTAGGTTTTGTCAATGCTACTTTAGATTCACTGAGCCCAGCATTGATACAATTTGATATTTCAGGTGCCTTGAAGTAACTTCCTGTTTCAGGTAGGTTTTATATCATGAGGAAAATTTACTATTGGGAATTAAAGTTTAGCAAGGAGTCATAAATGCATTGGGCACATTTTAATACTTACAAAAAGTGTTGTTTGCAATTGTGCATTTTTTGACAGAAAGGTCAGTGAATTTAACTTTTTAGCAGACAAAATTGAGTGGATGATCTCAGTGCTGTAGCATCATTTCCACATTTCTGATGTTATTTCATTTGTTCTCACTGACATTCTTTTCACATTTCATTACCATATCTTTTCGGTGTACAGCTTGCAATAAACAATAGCTAGTTGAACTCTATTAATGTCCCTGTATTTTTGTCCAAATCATTCAGCTGTTGGTAGTGCATATGCCATCAAAAGAAGAGGGCAAGATAATTGTGTTGTCTGTTACTTTGGTGATGGAGCTGCCAGTGAGGGTGATGCACATGCTGCCTTGAATTTTTCCACAACCCTTGATGCCCCTATTATATTCTTCTGGTAAGCATGAATTATTTTAATGTTAACAGCTATTCACCGAGGCTAAATTGTGATCAGCACGAATTATTTTAATGTTCACAGCTATTCACCGAGGCTAAATTGTGATCAGCACGAATTATTTTAATGTTAACAGCTATTCACCGAGGCTAAATTCTAATCAGCATGAATTATTTTAATGTTCACAGCTATTCACCGAGGCTAAATTCTAATCAGCACGAATTATTTTAATGTTAACAGCTATTCACCGAGGCTAAATTCTAATCAGCATGAATTATTTTAATGTTAACAGCTATTCACCTAGGCTAAATTCTAATCAGCATGAATTATTTTAATGTTCACAGCTATTCACCAAGGCTAAATTGTGATCAGCATGAATTATTTTAATGTCACAGCTATTCACCGAGGCTAAATTGTGATCAGCATGAATTATTTTAATGTTCACAGCTATTCACCAAGGCTAAATTCTAATCAGCATGAATTATTTTAATGTTCACAGCTATTCACCGAGGCTAAATTGTGATCAGCATGAATTATTTTAATGTTCACAGCTATTCACCAAGGCTAAATTCTAATCAGCATGAATTATTTTAATGTTCACAGCTATTCACCGAGGCTAAATTCTAATCAGCATGAATTATTTTAATGTTCACAGTTATTCACCAAGGCTAAATTCTAATCAGCATGAATTATTTTAATGTTCACAGCTATTCACCGAGGCTAAATTCTAATCAGCATGAATTATTTTAATGTTCACAGTTATTCACCGAGGCTAAATTCTAATCAGCATGAATTATTTTAATGTTAACAGCTATTCACCAAGGCTAAATTCTAATCAGCATGAATTATTTTAATGTTCACAGCTATTCACCGAGGCTAAATTCTAATCAGCATGAATTATTACCAAGACTAAATTCTAATCAGCATGAATTATTTTAATGTTAACAGCTATTCACCAAGGCTAAATTCTTATCAGCATGAATTATTTTAATGTTAACAGCTATTCACCAAGGCTAAATTGTGATCAGCACGAATTATTTAAATGTTCACAGCTATTCACCAAGGCTAAATTCTAATCAGCATGAATTATTTTAATGTTAACAGCTATTCACTGAGGCTAAATTCTAATCAGCATGAATTATTTTAATGTTCACAGCTATTCACCAAGGCTAAATTCTAATCAGCATGAATTATTTTAATGTTAACAGCTATTCACTGAGGCTAAATTCTAATCAGCATGAATTATTTTAATGTTAACAGCTATTCACTGAGGCTAAATTCTAATCAGCATGAATTATTTTAATGTTAACAGCTATTCACTGAGGCTAAATTCTTATCAGCATGAATTATTTTAATGTTAACAGCTATTCACCAAGACTAAATTCTAATCAGCATGAATTATTTTAATGTTCACAGCTATTCAATGAGACTAAATTCTTATCAGCAAAGTTGAAATGAAATCTTTCCAAAGTTATGATTGTAATTCAAAGTTTTCATTTTTAAATTTAAACTATGAATTTCATACCTTTTCTGTTTTTAGCCGTAACAATGGATATGCAATTTCTACACCAACAGAAGAACAGTACAGAGGTGATGGCATTGGTAAGTCTGACTCACATCACTTCAATCTTATAAGTGTTATCAGTAATTGTTAAATATAGGTACATTTCATTCTAAAGACAGTCATTTTCTTACTAATGAAATATTCTACTCACAGTCAAAACATTTATTGGAAGTGAAAAGAGTCCATGAACACTCATTCTCAGAGTTATTTTCTTGATCTATGATTTATGAAAACAATAATTGACTATTAGATGTTATTCCCCAATATTTTTCTTTGTTCAGTCAAGGAAAATACGAGTGATCTAAGGGGTCTTGTCAGTACAAGTCAGTAGACGAGTACTAGTAGTGACAACCCTTAGGTCACGAATATTTTCCAGCTGAATGAAGAAAAATATTGGAGAATAACATAATTATACCAGCATCAGTAATATCAAAGAAAAATTGAGGAAAGGATGGCAATATTGAACAGTTGGACTCATATTTCAAACAGCAGAAACAGTGATGTAGATGCATGTTGTCATGACAGAACGACCACTGTATATATTACATATATTATGTTCTAAATGACCACAGTATGTATTACATATATTATGTTCTAAATGACCACTGTATATATTACATATATTATGTTTTAAATGACCACTGTATATATTACATATATTATGTTCTAAATGACCACAGTATGTATTACATATATTATGTTCTAAATGACCACAGTATGTATTACATATATTATGTTCTAAATGACCACAGTATGTATTACATATATTATGTTCTAAATGACCAAAGTATGTATTACATATATTATGTTCTAAATGGCCACAGTATGTATTACATATATTATGTTCTAAATGACCACAGTATGTATTACATAATATGTTCTAAATGGCCACAGTATGTATTACATATATTATGTTCTAAATGACCACAGTATGTATTACATATATTATGTTCTAAATGACCACAGTATGTATTACATATATTACGTTCTAAATGACCACTGTATGTATTACATATATTATGTTCTAAATGACCACAGTATGTATTACATATATTATGTTCTAAATTACTTGTGCATGGTATAATAGTCAATATGATGCCCAATGATGAATAGGTTTAAATTTTTGAATTGATTTACCCATGTATATTCTTCAGCTGCTAGAGGTCCTGGTTATGGTATGGCTACAGTACGAGTTGATGGTAACGATGTGTTTGCTGTATATAATACAATGAAAGCAGCAAGAAAAATGTGTATCAATGAATGTAGACCAATCCTCATTGAAGCAATGACGTACAGGTTGGTATTCATATTTTGTATAATGGAGTGTTGTCAGACAAGAATCAAAACGCTACATTAAGAATTTATTAAGTCTCAAAATAATCCAAGAAAACATCTTGTCATGTTTAAAGTTTACCCACCATTCCATTTAATTGTTATGAAGAAGAAGCAGTCATGGTTCATCCAACCATTACGATACAAATAAGTTGTGATCCAACAAATGTGGTAAACTGTGTGAACTATAAACAGGATTTTTAAACGTCCATGTTTCAGGTTATCAAACAATTCATCTAAATTAGTGAAGAAGATGTATAAAATGGCCAGAATTAGGCTTGACAAACCCTTGATTATTGAACTTATTGCAAACAATTGAGCTAGTACACAAAAATCCTATATTAGAGATGAATAGGACATGACTCTCTTCTGTTTGTTTGGGTGGTTTTTTTTATAGTTTTTTTTGATAAATTTACTATCATGTCAGTTTTGTTTCAGAGGCATGTAGTAAATTCTACACCAGGATGTTTTTTCTCTGTTTATACAATTCCTTTCCCTTTGTCTTTACTTTCTTGTGCAGAATTAGTCATCACAGTACAAGTGATGATTGGAAAGCATACCGACCTGTTGATGAAGTTGACTATTGGGAAAACCACGGCCCTATCACCAGACTTCGTCACTACATGATGACTAAAGCCTGGTGGACTGCTGAAGAAGAACAAACATGGAGAAAGAAGACCTGGAAACATGTAGGTGACAATTTGTTGACGTAGTTTGCGTGGTTGGTACCAGTAGATCAGTTAAAGAATTGAATTTGATTTTAATAGGTAAAGGGGAATTGAGAACTTTGAAATGAAAGATTAAAAGGGATACAGTCTATAATGTAAGGGTGTATGATAGATTAAAGGGATACAGTCTATATAATGTAAGGGTGTATGATAGATTAAAGGGATACAGTCTATATAATGTAAGGGTGTATGATAGATTAAAGGGATACAATCTATAATGTAAGGGTGTATGATAGATTAAAGGGATACAATCTATAATGTAAGGGTGTATGATAGATTAAAGGGATACAATCTATAATGTAAGGGTGTATGATAGATTAAAGGGATACAGTCTATAATGTAAGGGTGTATGATAGATTAAAGGGATACAGTCTATATAATGTAAGGGTGTATGATAGATTAAAGGGATACAGTCTATAATGTAAGGGTGTATGATAGATTAAAGGGATACAGTCTATATAATGTAAGGGTGTATGATAGATTAAAGGGATACAGTCTATATAATGTAAGGGTGTATGATAGATTAAAGGGATACAGTCTATAATGTAAGGGTGTATGATAGATTAAAGGGGTACAGTCTATATAATGTAAGGGTGTATGATAGATTAAAGGGATACAGTCTATATAATGTAAGGGTGTATGATAGATTAAAGGGATACAGTCAATGTAAGGGTGCATGATAGATTAAAGGGGTACAGTCTATATAATGTAAGGGTGTATGATAGATTAAAGGGATGCAGTCTGTAATGTAAGGGTGTATGATAGATTAAAGGGATACAGTCTATAATGTAAGGGTGTATGATAGATTAAAGGGATACAGTCTATATAATGTAAGGGTGTATGATAGATTAAAGGGATACAGTCTATATAATATAAGGGTGTATGATAGATTAAAGGGATACAGTCTATAATGTAAGGGTGTATGATAGATTAAAGGGATACAATCTATAATGTAAGGGTGTATGATAGATTAAAGGGATACAATCTATAATGTAAGGGTGTATGATAGATTAAAGGGATACAGTCTATATAATGTAAGGGTGTATGATAGATTAAAGGGATACAATCTATAATGTAAGGGTGTATGATAGATTAAAGGGATACAGTCTATAATGTAAGGGTGTATGATAGATTAAAGGGATACAGTCTATATAATGTAAGGGTGTATGATAGATTAAAGGGATACAGTCTATAATGTAAGGGTGTATGATAGATTAAAGGGATACAGTCTATATAATGTAAGGGTGTATGATAGATTAAAGGGATACAGTCTATATAATGTAAGGGTGTATGATAGATTAAAGGGATACAGTCATTAATGTAAGGGTGCATGATAGATTAAAGGGGTACAGTCTATATAATGTAAGGGTGTATGATAGATTAAAGGGATGCAGTCTGTAATGTAAGGGTGTATGATAGATTAAAGGGATACAGTCTATAATGTAAGGGTGTATGATAGATTAAAGGGATACAGTCTATATAATGTAAGGGTGTATGATAGATTAAAGGGGTACAGTCTATATAATGTAAGGGTGTATGATAGATTAAAGGGATACAGTCTATATAATGTAAGGGTGTATGATAGATTAAAGGGATACAGTCTATAATGTAAGGGTGTATGATAGATTAAAGGGATACAGTCTATATAATGTAAGGGTGTATGATAGTTTAAAGGGATACAGTCTATATAATATAAGAGTGTATGATAGATTAAAGGGATACAGTCTATAATGTAAGGGTGGATGATAGATTAAAGGGATACAGTCTATAATGTAAGGGTGTATGATAGATTAAAGGGATAAAGTCTAATGTAAGGGTGTATGATAGATTAAAGGGATACAGTCTATATAATGTAAGGGTGTATGATAGATTAAAGGGATACAATCTATAATGTAAGGGTGTATGATAGATTAAAGGGATACAGTCTATATAATGTAAGGGTGTATGATAGATTAAAGGGATACAGTCTATAATGTAAGGGTGTATGATAGATTAAAGGGATACAGTCTATATAATGTAAGGGTGTATGATAGATTAAAGGGATACAGTCTATATAATATAAGGGTGTATGATAGATTAAAGTGTACATGCAAAGGTACATACTTTTTTTCGTAATTATGTTTATTTTGCCATAAAAATAAAGGAAATCGGGTTTGTAATAGTACAATATAATTCTAACACGAGAAATTGCGCGAAAAATGAGGCACTCTTGGCTCAGCCACAGAGCACCTTCAGGTAAGTACCTCTCATTTGCATATGGATAGGACAGGATTTGGAACTTTATGACGTCACTTCGGGAACACAAACGCATTCGTCAGTGTATCTTTACATGCAAAGCCATTATGGTCGAACCAGAAGGTCAACTTCAAAACCCGTTTTCGCCAGAACCCGACGTTGAATATTGATCAGATTCCTCAAGCGTAGAGCAATACACTCCAGCATTAACATCTGATGGTGTGATTTAGCCAAATTCATTGGAACCGACCGCTAGCAGTAACGATAGTTCCTCTGGCAGTGAATGAGTATGTCCTCTCTCTAATACATCCATGGTCCTAGTGAAACCGTGTTGTTTACATAAAGTGGATGCTGTTATCAGCGTTCTTTGTTGACATAACTATTCAATGGGTGGAAAACAGCTCCTGCAGACAATGTAATCGAAACGAAAATTATCTAATATTTCCATACCCATCAAACATACAGAGAATGAGAATGGCTTCAAGAGTTCCCCATAATATTCTCTCAAGTTGTTCAAATGTAGCGTGTTGTAACAGTACATTCAATCTATGACCATTCAAAATCTTCGCGAAAGTAGACCCACAAATTCGTTAGAGCAGAACGTTTTGTTGGATAACCGTCCCTCTTGAAAGCTATGTGTACACGTACTTTATTTCATTTTTTACTGCGTTCATTACCATCCACACAGTGACATGAAGTGGTTTCATCTTCTTTCAAAGCACGGCCCATGTTCACTGAAGCCGGCCGTACTGTGGTGTATTGTCTCCGACCATTTTTGTTTGAGTTTTTTATGGATAGACATGTCTTACGTTGTGGAAGTTATTTGACCTGGGAGCGTGAAGCTTAGTGCTGACTGTACTTTGCTGTGTCCATCCACTTTTGACATGTGATTGGCATGACACAGTAATTGTTCATGTAGACAAAACAATGGAAACAAAAATAGCAACATTATAATGAGCGTTGCGTCTTTTTACTTTGATATGATTTCGACGATGTATGTGATGTATCACAATGAAAACGATCGACTCCCAGCAACATGGAAATCAAAACATACAATCGGACTACGCATTGTTTAAAAACAAATGCTATCGTAATGAAAATATTTTATGAAGCTAACTTGCTTTCTTGCAAACATCATTTCAAATTATTTTATTTGTCTTCCTTTTTTCGCTTTGATCATGGCTACACCGGTGGCGTGGAGAACCCCGGCCCCGGTAACATTTACCGACTTTCACTGTATGGCGTCACTGTCCAGTTTTTACGTGATTTCAACTGCCTTCACCCATTATTACCTACTCAGTTATATCACTCGGAAATGTGTGTAGGGTGATGTTTCACTGCGGGTGCTGCCGACAAAACACCAATGAACCATTGTTGTCGGAAGACTAAACTGGTACACCACAATATGTACAGTTACAGATAATACTATATGGCAAGCGTAATTAGTAATTCATAAGTAAACATTACACAAAGGCTTAGAAGGCTTTTGTAACACGTGGGACATCGGCACCTTTCGTGAGCTGGTTGCGGTGCCGAAGTTAGTCGAAGCACAGGGGATTAAGGGGGCAAGTATTTTTGCGACTTTCTTGCCAATGCGCGCAATATTTAGAGGTATGAATGCAATTTCATTTATTTTTATGGCAAAATAAACATAATTACGAAAAAAAGTATGTACCTTTGCATGTACACTTTAAAGGGGTACAGTCTATATAATGTAAGGGTGTATGATAGATTAAAGGGATACAGTCTATATAATGTAAGGGTGTATGATAGATTAAAGGGATACAGTCTATAATGTAAGGGTGTATGATAGATTAAAGGGGTACAGTCTATATAATGTAAGGGTGTATGATAGATTAAAGGGATACAGTCTTTCTAATGTAAGGGTGTATGATAGATTAAAGGGATACAGTCATTAATGTAAGGGTGCATGATAGATTAAAGGGATACAGTCTATATAATGTAAGGGTGTATGATAGATTAAAGGGATGCAGTCTGTAATGTAAGGGTGTATGATAGATTAAAGGGATACAGTCTATAATGTAAGGGTGTATGATAGATTAAAGGGATACAGTCTATATAATGTAAGGGTGTATGATAGATTAAAGGGATACAGTCTATATAATGTAAGGGTGTATGATAGATTAAAGGGATACAGTCTATATAATATAAGGGTGTATGATAGATTAAAGGGATACAGTCTATAATGTAAGGGTGTATGATAGATTAAAGGGATACAATCTATAATGTAAGGGTGTATGATAGATTAAAGGGATAGTCTATATAATGTAAGGGTGTATGATAGATTAAAGGGATACAGTCATTCAGGTAAGGGTGCATGATAGATTAAAGGGGTACAGTCTATATAATGTAAGGGTGTATGATAGATTAAAGGGATGCAGTCTGTAATGTAAGGGTGTATGATAGATTAAAGGGATACAGTCTATAATGTAAGGGTGTATGATAGATTAAAGGGATACAGTCTATATAATGTAAGGGTGTATGATAGATTAAAGGGGTACAGTCTATATAATGTAAGGGTGTATGATAGATTAAAGGGATACAGTCTATATAATGTAAGGGTGTATGATAGATAAAGGGATACAGTCTATAATGTAAGGGTGTATGATAGATTAAAGGGATACAGTCTATATAATGTAAGGGTGTATGATAGATTAAAGGGATACAGTCTATATAATATAAGGGTGTATGATAGATTAAAGGGATACAGTCTATAATGTAAGGGTGTATGATAGATTAAAGGGATACAGTCTATAATGTAAGGGTGTATGATAGATTAAAGGGATAAAGTCTAATGTAAGGGTGTATGATAGATTAAAGGGGTACAGTCTATAATGTAAGGGTGTATGATAGATTAAAGGGATGCAGTCTATATAATGTAAGGGTGTATGATAGATTAAAGGGATACAGTCTATAATGTAAGGGTGTATGATAGATTAAAGGGGTACAGTCTATATAATGTAAGGGTGTATGATAGATTAAAGGGATAGTCTATAATGTAAGAGTGTATGATAGATTAAAGGGATACAGTCTATAATCTAAGGGTGTATGATAGATTAAAGGGATATAGTCTATAATGTAAGGGTGTATGATAGATTAAAGGGATACAGTCTGTAATCTAAGGGTGTATGATAGATTAAAGGGATATAGTCTATAATGTAAGGGTGTATGATAGATTAAAGGGGTAAAGTCTATAATGTAAGGGTGTATGATAGATTAAAGGGATACAGTCTATAATGTAAGGGTGTATGATAGATTAAAGGGATACAGTCTATAATGTAAGGGTGTATGATAGATTAAAGGGATACAGTCTATAATGTAAGGGTGTATGATAGATTAAAGGGATAAAGTCTATAATGTAAGGGTGTATGATAGATTAAAGGGATACAGTCTATAATGTAAGGGTGTATGATAGATTAAAGGGATACAGTCTATAATGTAAGGGTGTATGGTAGATTAAAGGGATACAGTCTATAATGTAAGGGTGTATGGTAGATTAAAGGGATACAGTCTATATAATGTAAGGGTGTATGATAGATTAAAGGGATACAATCTATAATGTAAGAGTGTATGATAGATTAAAGGGATACAGTCTACAATCTAAGGGTGTATGATAGATTAAAGGGATATAGTCTATAATGTAAGGGTGTATGATAGATTAAAGGGATACAGTCTATAATCTAAGGGTGTATGATAGATTAAAGGGGTACAATCTATAATGTAAGGGTGTATGATAGATTAAAGGGATACAGTCTATATAATGTAAGGGTGTATGATAGATTAAAGGGGTACAGTCTATAATGTAAGGGTGTATGATAGATTAAAGGGGTACAGTCTATATAATGTAAGGGTGTATGATAGATTAAAGGGATACAATCTATAATGTAAGAGTGTATGATAGATTAAAGGGATACAGTCTACAATCTAAGGGTGTATGATAGATTAAAGGGATATAGTCTATAATGTAAGGGTGTATGATAGATTAAAGGGATACAGTCTATAATCTAAGGGTGTATGATAGATTAAAGGGGTACAATCTATAATGTAAGGGTGTATGATAGATTAAAGGGATACAGTCTATATAATGTAAGGGTGTATGATAGATTAAAGGGGTACAGTCTATAATGTAAGGGTGTATGATAGATTAAAGGGGTACAGTCTATAATGTAAGGGTGTATGATAGATTAAAGGGATACAGTCTATAATGTAAGGGTGTATGATAGATTAAAGGGATACAGTCTATAATGTAAGGGTGTATGATAGATTAAAGGGATACAATCTATAATGTAAGGGTGTATGATAGATTAAAGGGATACAGTCTATAATGTAAGGGTGTATGATAGATTAAAGGGATACAGTCTATAATGTAAGGGTGTATGATAGATTAAAGGGATACAGTCTATAATGTAAGGGTGTATTATAGATTAAAGGGATACAGTCTATAATGTAAGGGTGTATGATAGATTAAAGGGATACAGTCTATAATGTAAGGGTGTATGATAGATTAAAGGGATACAGTCTATATAATGTAAGGGTGTATGATAGATTAAAGGGATACAGTCTATATAATGTAAGGGTGTATGATAGATTAAAGGGATAAAGTCTATAATGTAAGGGTGTATGATAGATTAAAGGGGTAAAGTCTATAATGTAAGGGTGTATGATATATTAAAGGGATACAGTCTATAATGTAAGGGTGTATGATAGATTAAAGGGATACAGTCTATAATGTAAGGGTGTATGATAGATTAAAGGGATACAGTCTATATAATGTAAGGGTGTATGATAGATTAAAGGGATACAGTCTATATAATGTAAGGGTGTATGATAGATTAAAGGGATACAGTCTATAATGTAAGGGTGTATGATAGATTAAAGGGATACAATCTATAATGTAAGGGTGTATGATAGATTAAAGGGATACAGTCTATATAATGTAAGGGTGTATGATAGATTAAAGGGATACAGTCTATAATGTAAGGGTGTATGATAGATTAAAGGGATACAGTCTATAATGTAAGGGTGTATGATAGATTAAAGGGGTACAGTCTATAATGTAAGGGTGTATGATAGATTAAAGGGGTACAGTCTATATAATGTAAGGGTGTATGATAGATTAAAGGGATACAGTCTATAATGTAAGGGTGTATGATAGATTAAAGGGATACAGTCTATAATGTAAGGGTGTATGATAGATTAAAGGGATACAATCTATAATGTAAGGGTGTATGATAGATTAAAGGGATACAGTCTATAATGTAAGGGTGTATGATAGATTAAAGGGATACAGTCTATAATGTAAGGGTGTATGATAGATTAAAGGGATACAGTCTATAATGTAAGGGTGTATGATAGATTAAAGGGATACAGTCTATAATGTAAGGGTGTATGATAGATTAAAGGGATACAGTCTATAATGTAAGGGTGTATGATAGATTAAAGGGATACAGTCTATAATGTAAGGGTGTATGATAGATTAAAGGGATACAGTCTATAATGTAAGGGTGTATGATAGATTAAAGGGATACAGTCTATAATGTAAGGGTGTATGATAGATTAAAGGGATACAGTCTATAATGTAAGGGTGTATGATAGATTAAAGGGATATAGTCTATAATGTAAGGGTGTATGATAGATTAAAGGGATACAGTCTATAATGTAAGGGTGTATGATAGATTAAAGGGATACAGTCTATAATGTAAGGGTGTATGATAGATTAAAGGGATACAGTCTATAATGTAAGGGTGTATGATAGATTAAAGGGATATAGTCTATAATGTAAGGGTGTATGATAGATTAAAGGGATACAGTCTATAATGTAAGGGTGTATGATAGATTAAAGGGATACAGTCTATAATGTAAGGGTGTATGATAAGTTATTCATAATTTGATTTCATATAAAACAATGTACATTTGCCCTCAAAATAAAAGATAAGTTTTTGTTGTTGTGAGTCCAAATGATATAAACTAGGCATTTCTTGTCAATCACATTGTAAGGGATAGGAATGACCCAATTTAGTGTTTTACAACAAATTTTGTGTATCAGTGGCATGTCACAACTGGCTTAGACGGCAAACTGCTTAATTTCATTCCTTCTTTTTTTCAGGTTATGGAGAAATTTCATAAAGCTGAAAAGACATTAAGACCTAATCCAAAATCTATATTTGATGATGTATATGATTCTAAACCTGCAAGATTACAGCAACAGGTAGAGGAGATGGAGGAAACAGTGATTCGATATCGAAAACATTATCCTGTGGATGACTATGAGGCATTATAAACATCTGAAAGACACTACCGTATGGAGTAATCACCAGGAATGAACAACTCAAAACACTACCCTATGGAATATCATCAGGAACAAAATATCTCAAAATTACAAAATTTACCAGTGCTGTAATCACAAAATGTTCTTGTTGACACTGCCTAATATAGCATCTCATATATTTGGTATATACCAATGTCATATTCCATACCTAAACTTGCTAAAAAGTCAACAATAGTGAATAGTTTTGTCTATGACATTACATGTATAGACTTTGGCATATGTGATATATTGTAAGTTACTTTTTGGGTCAAACTATCAGATTAACATTATATTTACTATCAGGATAAAATTCCCCAATGTAAATTGTTCACAGCATAAGTGGTGAATTTTTTGACACTGCCTAATATGGTTTCCTTCACATGATGCTGCCATGACAACAAAGCCTCACAATCATGCATACTGGAATGGGGATTTGTATCATCAGCTACTTACAAAAATGTCTGATGTTGTAAGTGGTTTTAAAATACTTAATATACTCTGTACACAATACCAGACAGTATTTTGATATTTATAAAAGAGGTAGACTAAAAGTAAAAGTTCAGTCAGACTTATTTCTGCCTTTTGTACACTTGTATTGATTACTGCTATCACTTTGGGTTTCAACCATTTTGAAATCTTGTAGAGAAGTCCTACTGTACTTGACATGTGTTCAGCCATTTTGGGGGGTTTCTTGCAAGGGTTTATGGGAAAACCTCTTGTGATGACATCATGAATACCCTATTAATCTCCTTTGTCTTGACAATGAGATAGGGTAGGCTAAACACTTGACAAGTGCAGTGGGGCTTCTTCTTTTTTTTACACAATCTTAAAGTTGAGCAAGTTACCTAAGTGCTAGCTTATTAAAGTTACTCCATAGCAACCAGAATGGTGTGTAAATGTAGTGTTTCTGTTCAATTTAAGATTGCCTTGTCAGCAGTCAGGATAAACCTTGTCAGCAGTCAGGATAAACCTTGTCAGCAGTCAGGATAAACCTTGTCAGCAGTCAGGATAAACCTGGCCAGCAGTCAGGATAAACCTTGTCAGCTGTATATACAACCATGACAATGTAATTTACTTTATCAGTACTATAAAACATCAACTGAGATGCATGCAGCTGATCAATACTGTATTATATACTTAGAATTTGGTATGGTGTTCTGGATGTAAACTAAAAAATATTTTATGACAGTATTTAGTATTTAGTAGTTTATTTAATGACAGTATTTAGTTTATTTTTCTATACTCTTGGATTAGGATTAAAATTTACTTTCTGAGAAACACTTGTCAATAAATCCCCAGAAAGAGTAGGTGCTGAACAAATGAAGAATTATCCCTATTTTAATCCTAATGGGTCAACTGATACGATAGTAATGCCAGAGACTGGAATTTAATCATAGGCCTTTCACTAATTTCACACACAAATCAGTGTGCTGAGGTATTTATTGTCCAAAATAAATATCATTATTGTACTGTATACTTATAAGTATATAGTAACGTAAGTCTGTTCACAGCATTGAGATACATTGTTAGCTGGTTGTTCTTCATAGCCTAGTCTGTTCACAGCATTGAGATACATTGTTAGCTGGTTGTTCTTCATAGCCTAGTCTGTTCACAGCATTGAGATACATTGTTAGCTGGTTGTACTTCATAGCCTAGTCTGTGTCAACAGGAGGTACGACCACCCAACAATGTATCTCAATAGCAAAGTGAATTGGTTATATATGATACTTGGCCTGTAAAATATACGTCTTATCACTCCACCCGCCACACTACAAACTATATGATACCATGGCTGATCTATTAGTATTACTCCACCCTCCACACTGCAAACTATATGATACCATGGCTGATCTATTAGTATTACTCCACCCTCCACACTGCAAACTATATGATACCATGGCTGATCTATTAGTATTACACCACCCTCCACACTACAAACTATATGATACCATGGCTGATCTATTAGTATTTCTCCACCCTCCACACTACAAACTATATGATACCATGGCTGATCTATTAGTATTACTCCACCCTCCACACTACAAACTATAGCTATATCATACCATGGCTGATCTATTAGTATTACTCCACCCTACAAACTATATGATACCATGGCTGATCTATTAGTATTACTCCACCCTCCACACTACAAACTATATGATACCATGGCTGATCTATTAGTATTACTCCACCCTCCACACTGCAAACTATATGATACCATGGCTGATCTATTAGTATTACTGTATTGAAAGATAAAATTAATATAGACATAGCCCAGATACTTGGAGAATAGACACAGCCCAGAGACTTGGTGAATTCATAGACATAGCCCAGATACTTGGTGAATATAGACATAGCCCAGAGACTTGGTGAATTCATAGATATAGCCTAGAGACTTGGTGAATTCATAGACATAGCCTAGAGACTTGGTGAATATATAGACATTGCCTAGAGACTTTGTGAATTCATAGACATAGCCTAGAGACTTGGTGAATATATAGACATAGCCTAGAGACTTGGTGAATTCATAGATATAGCCCAGAGACTTGGTGAATATATAGACATAGCCTAGAGACTTGGTGAATTCATAGACATAGCCCAGAGACTTGGTGAATATATAGACATTGCCTAGAGACTTTGTGAATTCATAGACATAGCCCAGAGACTTGGTGAATATATAGACATAGCCTAGAGACTTGGTGAATATATAGACATTGCCTAGAGACTTTGTGAATTCATAGACATAGCCTAGAGACTTGGTGAATATATAGACATAGCCTAGAGACTTGGTGAATTCATAGATATAGCCCAGAGACTTGGTGAATATATAGACATAGCCTAGAGACTTGGTGAATTCATAGACATAGCCTAGAGACTTGGTGAATATATAGACATAGCCTAGAGACTTGGTGAATTCATAGATATAGCCTAGAGACTTGGTGAATTCATAGACATAGCCTAGAGACTTGGTGAATATATAGACATTGCCTAGAGACTTGGTGAATTCATAGATATAGCCGAGAGACTTGGTGAATTCATAGACATAGCCTAGAGACTTTGTGAATTCATAGACATAGCCTAGAGACTTGGTGTTAAATGATCATGTCATGTTTGTCCATTGACATTGTCTATGGTTTGTCATTTGAGTGGCCAGTAGTGTCAAGCCTGAAAGCTAATTTGTGTCTGCAGACTAGATTAGCCACAGCGCAGCCTAATAACCTCAAACTGACAGAGGAGCTTAGCTGCTTTGTTAGGCAGTATACATGTTAATTACATAGAATTTGCTATTCTGAGATTTGTTCAAACCAATGGAAATACATCTATATTGGTGTATTGGCTAATGGGAAGAATCAAATAAAACTGTAAAATATTAAAACTCTCAGTGGGTTGATTTTAAAAGTTAAATGAGGCATGTTTTGGTTATCGTAGCCGTTATATCCATACCCCTGTGCACAACCCCTGTGATTTGATAATTGTAGCCATTACATCCACACCTGTGATTCGACAACAAGATAAACAGCAATGTAAATATTCACTACAATATTTCTTAATCAAAATTGCAGTCAAGACTCAAAAAATGTTAAAACACATTATATATCTCTGGGCTGGGGAAATTATTAAGGTCCAAAGTAGACAGATGAAAAAGTCACATTCATTTCCAATTTACCGTTCCAAAGTAACTATATTGTAATGTCATATAAGCAATGAATTTATGTAAAACAAATAATTTTTACAACTTTGTTGAATTCTTGCCAAATATTTTCTGCCAGATGAGGACTACATCTGATTTGATTGTTGGCTCTCTTGTTGATTATGGTGACCGATGGCTGTCACTGATGAAAATCGTTATAATCCGTAATATTTTCTGGAAAAAAAATTTAAGGGACAGGATAAAAAAAGTGATAAAACAATGAAAAAGAACAATTCCATTTCTAAAAAAAATCAAAACAAAACCATTTTTAATTTTTCAAATAGGAAGAAAGTCAAAATAAAATCAAAATGCAAAGCAAAGTAAAATTAAAATGGCAAATTTAACTGTTTTAGATGAATCTTATATATCCACTAATTCTAATATCTTTATCAAAGAACACAAACAAACTATTTTTCAAATAGTAAGAGTACCAACTGTTTTAACTCTGCAGTGATCTCAAAGCTAAAACACTTGCTTATTTTGTATTCATGTACCATAAAAAAAACTGCATTCTGTTATCAATAAAAATACAAAACTAAAGATATTCAAATTACAAAATTTCATCTTTGTTTTTTATTCACGTTTATAAAAATGTGAAGGTATGAAATATTACACAGCACCAAAAAGCTCTTGAGATAACATTATACAGTGTACCAGGATTTATTTTGGGTCATCAACTCCCCCCCCCCCCCCCCAGCTCCCAATAAGCAAAGGGTTACTTTAAATATATTCAGTAGCTATGCTATCAAACTTCATACATTGTATCTCTGTAGCTAGTTATTGCTTATCATCCCAATTCAAATTTTCCATCCTGTTTATAAATTGTCTGTCATTGCACTGTCCACCGAGTAACTTGCTCAAATATTTCCCACTCTTGTCTTCCTATGCAATAATTGAATAATAACATGCCAGCAAGGGCAATATCACAATTTAGTGCTTGCACAAGTTTGCCGAGGGCATCATCAAAATTTTGGTAAAGAGTGCTAGCCCGAGGGCATTTAAATTTGTGATGTTGCCCAAGTGCATGTGTTATTAATTTTATTACACCATACACTCATTGGTCCAGTTATTCACCTACTTTTCATTCATCATCATTCATCATACATGTAGAAGAAAAGTTTCACTTTGATGATGCATTTCGAAATTGTACTTGCATATAGGCATTTAATATGGACATAGCCTGCATTATTTGTAGGAGATTGAGTGTCCCCACAGCTATTCTGTAATTATATCTATTAAAATTTCTGCAAGAAATAAACATTTGTGTCTCCCTGTAGTTACTTTATCACCTCGACCGCGCAACATTGGAAAACATGCACATAAGAGAAGCGCAACATTTAAAATAACTTCAGTGGGCAATAGTGCTGGGCATTTGTCTTTGCTCACGTGGGCAATATTCTATTTAAAGAAGATCATGTGATTCAATTCTGACCAATGACAGTTTGTGTAAGAATGTCGAGGTGTAACAGCCGTTGATGACTACCTGATATGGTTTTCACTGTAGCTTCTTCTTACCTCTACAGCATACTTGTACATTTCAAATGTACAGGATTTTAATAAGTTATTGCTATTGGTTCATTGCATTGCATGTCATCTGATTCGTTTTCAAGGATGTCAGTGTCCAGTAACTCACTCAAAATTCCTAGTTTTATCTTTATATAAATTCACAGTCATTGAGCTGTACTAGCTGCAACTGGAATGTTTTTTCAAAGTGTATTGTTAGATATAATGACTCAATTGTGATATCGTCCACACTGCACAGTATTGAATCATCTAGTGGTAAGATGTAGCAGCTAGTACACATAGTATAGTGTAATAAATCCAATCAAATTGATTTTGGATTCACACCCTAAAATCTGTGTCCCAATGAATCACAATGTCAACTCATCAATGACATAGACTTTGTAAGTTGTACAACTTGACGTCAACTCATCAATGAAATAGACCTTGTACAATGTCAACTCGTCAATGAAATAGACCTTGTACAATGTCAACTCATCAGTGAAATAGACCTCATACAATGTCAACACATCAATGAAATAGACCTTGTACAATGTCAACTCATCAATGAAATAGACATTGTACAATGTCAACTCATCAATGAAATAGACCTCGTACAATGTCAACTCATCAATGAAATAGACCTTGTACAATGTCAACTCATCAATGAAATAGACCTTGTACAATGTCAACTCATCAATGAAATAGACCTTGTACAATGTCAACTCATCAATGAAATAGACCTTGTACAATGTCAACTCATCAATGAAATAGACCTTGTACAATGTCAACTCATCAATGACATAGACCTTGTACAATGTCAACTCATCAATGAAATAGACATTGTACAATGTCAACTCATCAATGAAATAGACCTTGTTCAATGTCAACTCATCAATGAAATAGACCTTGTACAATGTCAACTCATCAATGAAATAGACCTTGTACAATGTCAACACATCAATGAAATAGACCTTGTACAATGTCAACTCATCAATGAAATAGACCAAAACAATACCCAAGTTATAGCTAGTACAGGCTTCAGTGAATACCAGTGGTATAGTTTCCATAATAAACAAAAGATTGTTTACGAATGTGTTGACTTGGTGTCCTTTCCTGTAGTAGATGGTGGTGTATAATCCGATCCATACAAATCTAACTTAGCAATGAAAGGAGAATGGTAGGACCCAAGATACAACTGTCCGGCAGTAGGTTCTAAGACTTCACTCACAGAAGGAACAACTTCACCTGTAGGATCATGTAAACTTTGGGTAATAACACCATCTTCATCAAGTTCCACCAACATACCATATTTTGGGCTAAGTTTGACAAGTGTCTCCTGGTCAAATACCTGTCAGGAACACAATGTAAAGCAAGTATTACATTTCAGGAATAGATATTATTGAAACCATTTATTATTTTCTGGCGTTCTGTACAAAATATTTGTGATTGTTTCATGTGTTCAGTCATTGTGTACAATTCATGGATTTGAAAATCACTGTTGGTCATAAAGGACCACTGGCTCTTCCAAGCTGCTGGTCTTCCTCGAAAAGTGAGTCAGTCATGGTTTTAGTGTACATGGATTTCTGATGTACAGTGTACTATTAATGGTCATAAAACTTGACATAGTATAGAGCAGACTGTTATGTGTTAACAATTGTGAATGACTTCACATCTGTTCTTACCAGTAGATCCTAGAGTTCATCTCTATCAAGGGGGACTCATACAACAGGGGTCTGCTGCAATAGGTCGGGTGGTTTTTGACTTTAAGTTTATATACATCATTCACATATGCAAAAGCAAACACACACACACACACACACACACACATTCACCATGTCTACAGCACTAGTGAACCATTTCAGTTTCTGCCAAAACCTTTTCAGTCTGAGGAGCATTTTAGATCTGTTCAACACCTTAGTTCACCTGATATCAAAAACATACTAAGAAATAGAACAGACATGGACAGTAACGGTTTATGATCTGCCAGGTCAAATGTTTATGAGATTTACACCATGATTTGCACCAAGCAAGAATATGAAGTAACATGTGACCTTGAGTCACATGAGTAGGTGACGGATCAACTCGTCCCAATTTCAACTCATCCCATTTGAACTCGTCCCACTCAACTCGTGCAATTTTCAACTCGCCCCAATTTCAACTCGCCCCATTTTCAACTCGCCCCAACTCTTTACAATATAATTTACCTGTGCATATATGAAATCGAAGCTAGTAGTACTCAGTTTGGAGGGTGTGTGGTATCTCGTTTTCCACTAATGAAGTACGAGGGAGAAGAGACACGTCTCCAAAACCCGTACGCGTGGAAGTCGTAAGCATGTCAGTCACTAATATTCTCCCTGGTTATAATCATTATTATTTCTTATTTGGGTTGTAAACATTAAGTCCTAAAAGTGTGAAAAGTGATATTCCATGACTGAGGAAAGTTGTTGTGCTAGTATAAGTTCTAGATCTAGCAAACACTTAGCCAAAACCCACACCACTTTCTGGTATGAAATGTTACATTTGCTACGCTCAACTGGCTACGTAGGTAAAATCATGTAAATTTTTCGGTCCCGTACTTCGAGTCCATGTATCGTTTAGATTTATAAACGTTTCCTAGTGTTGTTGGGGCGAGTTGAAAATGGGACGAGTTAAAAATGGGGCGAGTTGAAAATGGGACGAGTTAAAATTGGGCGAGTTGAAATGGGACGAGTTGAAAATGGGATGAAGTGAATCGCAATCACATGAGTACGCCCTCTGTGTTGCATCACAACCTATTTAAATATTAACCTCTGCCCTACAGCCACCAGTGACCTAATCCTGCACCTAAATTTTCTAGCACAATGGCATCGCAGCACAACTGTATTAGGATGTTGCCATGGGCACATATGTTCCTAGGTATATTTACATACATTTTTTATTCTTTATTCACCCATCCATGTCGTTATCTTCGTAACATCCATCATGATTCACTATTACTAAGGGCGTGGCAATGTTTGCTTGGGCCAACTGTGTCAAAATGTTGAACAACAACTGCAGAATAACACTTCCAGAAACATATTCCCCCACTAAGCCTCAGTCCCATTCATCATTCATCAGTTTTCAAGATCTAAGTTTTTTACCAATATTGAGACTTTTAGACCTAATTTCCATACCACTAATGTTATGAATACACCTTCCTGTACACATCTCCATAGACTTCCCCATTAAATTCCCAATCTGCTCAGTAGTTTTGGAATTATAGATTTTTGACCAAAAAGATATTTCAGAACTAATTTACATATCACTGATGGAATTACAATATCATGAATAATTCTTAATCTAAACACCCCTGAGAACACTCCCACCAACTATCAGCTTAATCTGTTCAGTACTTTTGGAATTATAATTTTTTACGGAAGTAACACATTTTTAGCCCTAATTTGCATATTACTGATGGGATCATCATGTCATGAATACTTCTTAATATGAACACCCCGAATAATGTTCCCACCAAATCTCAGCCTCATCTGCTCACCAAATTTGGAATTTAGACTTTTGACCAAAAAGTCACATTTTTAGATCTAATTTACATATCACTGACAAAATTGTACATACCGGTATATCACAAACTCAATTACAGTGTATGGATATGTACATAGATCACAAACTCAATTACAGTGTATGGATATGTACATAGATGACAAACTCAATTACAGTGTATGGATATGTACATACATCACAAACTCAATTACAGTGTATGGATATGTACATACATCATTAACTTAATTACAGTGTATCGATATGTACATAGATCACAAACTCAATTACAGTGTATGGATATGTACATACATCACTAACTCAATTACAGTGTATGGATATGTACATACATCACAAACTCAATTACAGTGTATGGATATGTACATAGATCACAAACTCAATTACAGTGTATGGATATGTACATACATCACAAACTCAATTACAGTGTATGGATATGTACATAGATCACAAACTCAATTACAGTGTATGGATATGTACATACATCACAAACTCAATTACAGTGTATGGATATGTATATAGATCACAAACTCAATTACAGTGTATGGATATGTACATACACATCACAAACTCAATTACAGTGTATGGATATGTACATACATCATTAACTTAATTACAGTGTATGGATATGTACATACATCACAAACTCAATTACAGTGTATGGATATGTACACACATCACAAACTCAATTACAGTGTATGGATATGTACACACATCACAAACTCAATTACAGTGTATGGATATGTACACACATCACAAACTCAATTACAGTGTATGGATATGTACATACATCACAAACTCAACAAGCCATTGAGAATGACATAGTCCCCGCTATGATTGGGTTTTAAGGAATTAGCACTACTCTGATCACGCAACAACACTTGTGAACCTAAATCAAACAGACTTAGATATGTTGTGTCTGCTTGTTGGACATGGAACATGCCTACAACAATAAAGGATTGGTCGGGTATGGGGGATCATATCAATATGAAAATGGATATGCAAATGTATGTCATAGAACACTGTCCTAATACCAACTCTGAATGAGATCTGTTCAAGCATGTCTGAGTTATGGTTTTGGACATGGAAAATTCACAAACAAAATGGCTGCCAGGCAGCCATATTGGATCGTATCATGACGAAAATGGATATGCACATGTATGTCATAGAACACTGTCCTAATACCAACTTCGAATGAGATCTGTTCAAGCATGTCTGAGTTATGGCTTTGGACATGGAAAATTTGCAAACAAAATGGCTGCCAGGCAGCCATATTGGATCGTATCACAATGAAAATGGATATGCACATGTATGTCATAGAACACTGTCCTAATACCAACTTTGAATGAGATCTGTTCAAGCATGTCTGAGTTATGGCTTTGGACATGGAAAATTTGCAAACAAAATGGCTGCCAGGCAGCCATATTGGATCGTATCACAATGAAAATGGATATGCACATGTATGTCATAGAACACTGTCCTAATACCAACTTTGAATGAGATCTGTTCAAGCATGTCTAAGTTATGGCTTTGGACATGTAAAATTCACAAACAAAATGGCTGCCAGGTGGCCATATTGGATCGTATCATGACAACAATGAATATGCACATATATGCCATAGAACACTGTCCTAATACCAACTCTGAATGAGATCTGTGTGAGCATGTCTGAGTTATGGCTTTAGACAGGGAAAATTCGCAAACAAAATGGCTGCTAGGCGGCCATATTGGATCGTATCATAAAACAAATTGATGTGCATATGTATGCCATAGCATGTTGCCCCTGTACCAAGTTTGAAAAAAATCGGTACAGGCATCTCCAAGAAACAGCTGCGGACAGACGGACGCACGGACGGACGCACGGACGGACGCACGGACAGACAGACGGAACCCAATCCATAAGTCCCTGTTCCGGACTTCGTCCGCGGGGACTAATTACAGTGTATGGATATGTACATACATCACAAACTCAATTACAGTATATGGATATGTACACACATCACAAACTCAATTACAGTGTATGGATATGTACATACATCACAAACTCAATTACAGTGTATTGATATGTACATAGATCACAAACTCAATTACAGTGTATGGATATGTACATACATCACAAACTCAATTACAGTGTATGGATATGTACATACATCACAAACTCAATTACAGTGTATGGATATGTATATAGATCACAAACTCAATTACAGTGTATGGATATGTACATACATCACAAACTCAATTACAGTGTATGGATATGTACATAGATCACAAACTCAATTACAGCGTATGGATATGTACATACATCACAAACTCAATTACAGTGTATGGATATGTACATACATCACAAACTCAATTACAGTGTATGGATATATACATACACATCACAAACTCAATTACAGTGTATGGATATACACACATCACTAACTCAATTACAGTGTATGGATATGTACACAGATCACAACTCAACAAGTCATTGAGAATGACATAGTCCCCGCTATAATTGGGTTTTAAGGAATTATCACTACTCTGATCACGCAACAACATTTGTGAACCTAAAACAAACAGACTTAGATATGTTGTGTGTGCTTGTTGGACATGGAATATGCCTCCAACAATAAAGGATTGGTTGGGTATGGGGGATCGTATCACGACGAAAATGGATATGCACAGTCATGTATGTCATAGAACACTGTCCTAATACCAACTTTAAATGAGATCTGTTCAAGCATGTCTGAGTTATGGCTTTGGACATGAAAATTCACAGACAAAATGGCTACCAGGCAGCCATATTGGATCGTATCACAATGAAAATGGATACGCACATGTATGTCATAGAACACTGTCCTAATACCAACTTTGAATGAGATCTGTTCAAGCATGTCTGAGTTATGGCTTTAGACAGGGAAAATTCGCAAACAAAATGGTTGCTAGGCGGCCATATTGGATCGTATCATAAAACAAATTGACGTGCATATGTATGCCATAGTATGTTGCCCCTGTACCAAGTTTGAAAAAAATCGGTCTAGGCATCTCCAAGAAACAGCTGTGGACGGACGCACGCACGCACGGACGCACGGACAGACGGAACCCAATCCATAAGTCCCCGTTCCGGACTTCGTCCGCGGGGACTAATTACAGTGTATGGATATGTACATACATCACAAACTCAATTACAGTGTATGGATATGTACATACATCACAAACTCTGAATTACAGTGTATGGATATGTACACACATCACAAACTCAATTACAGTGTATGGATATGTACATACATCACAAACTCAATTACAGTGTATGGATATGTACACACATCACAAACTCAATTACAGTGTATGGATATGTACATACACATCACAAACTCAATTACAGTGTATGGATATGTACATACATCACAAACTCAATTACAGTGTATGGATATGTACATAGATCACAAACTCAATTACAGTGTATGGATATGTACATAGATCACAAACTCAATTACAGTGTATGGATATGTACATACATCACAAACTCAATTACAGTGTATGGATATGTACATACATCACAAACTCAATTACAGTGTATGGATATGTACATACACATCACAAACTCAATTACAGTGTATGGATATGTACATACATCACAAACTCAATTACAGTGTATGGATATGTACATAGATCACAAACTCAATTACAGTGTATGGATATGTACATACATCACAAACTCAATTACAGTGTATGGATATGTATATAGATCACAAACTCAATTACAGTGTATGGATATGTACATACATCACAAACTCAATTACAGTGTATGGATATGTACACACATCACAAACTCAATTACACTACAGTGTATGGATATACACAACTCAATTACAGTGTATGGATATGTACATACATCACACCTCAATTGCTCTGACTGTCATGTTTTAGAAAATGAAATGTGTCTGTCATGTGACTCTTAAACTGTATGCAAACATATTTACATTTTAAAAGGTTGCACATTCAGAAACAGACATTTAAATAATTATACACTTGGAGTCCATTATAATGCGATAGAATGTCATTTATAGTAGCCCTGGGTGAGAGTCCCATTCTATAAGGTATCACATGGCCAGACCTTATGAGCGAGTGACCTGTGACAGTGTAGACTGATGTAAACATCTCAACATCCAGGCACATCAAGACGACATTTTGCTTCCAGTGTAAAAGGAGCTGATCAGGTGAGTTTGTTCTGAATGTGCAACTGTAAGTTTAAACATTATATATAGTCATTGTCAACTTAGTTTGATGACTGGTTCATTTTACCAAAATTGTGATGGAAATAAATTAAGATTTTGCAGCATAATAATTTGAGGGTTGTAATTTAAATGTGCCAACCACTAGAAAACAACCAGCCCTCCAGGCATTGCCCATTGGTAACTAATCACTTACTTTCAACAGTAAAGATCTTATCCATGGTTTAGATGCCATGATGTCATACAATGAGAATGTTGGATTTCTAATTGTAGCAAGGCCAACCCAGTAACCACCACCACTACTGCTTCTAATGTTGTCTGGAAGTCCAGGAAGATTGTCAGCAAAAACTTCAACTTTGCCTGTCTGTGGTCCTTTCAGATAATATCTTGAAAAACAAACGGTCAAATCAATTAGGTGGAATGGTGTTTTTATCACAATATATTTAGGTATGAATTACACAAACAAAATACAGACACATAACTGGTGCACACATGAAATATTGCATTTTATCTGACTGAGAACATATTAAAATAAACTACAGTTTTGTGTTTGAATGTTCCTTGGATTTTTTTATCTGACAGTGATGTTGATTTGTGTTCACAATGAGATAAAATGTATCATTTTATATACTTGCATGGTATCAGTGTCTACATTTCGTTTAATTGTGACAAAAAACCCTAAAAACAAGTCTTCATACAAGACATAGTCCCTCAAATAGACACATAATGTAGTCTCCATGTAATAACGTTTTTTTGTAAAACATGATTGGTCACTACAAATATGGCTGCCATTGAGTAAAAAGATATATGAGCACCAAAAGTAATGCATGATTGTGTATGTTTATCTGGTCCTGCATTATCTATAGACATGATCTAAAAGACCACACATAATTGCTATAAAGTGTCTGCAATATGTAAATAATATCTTAGAATTTGATGGTCTATGAATAGAGCCTATGATTGAAGTTGTTTAGTTATGCAGTATTATATATAGTGATTTTTTGTTTACTAAAAATAATGGCTGTCATTCCGTAAAAATTGAATGAGCACCAAAAATAAATGCCTGCGTATACTTCTGTATCGTATCTGTATCTGTATCTGTATCTGTATAGTTATGGTGTTGGTCCTTGGTAAGGAATAACACACCAGGGGAGAGTATTTAGTCAGAATGGTTTTTGACAGTGACTGCCATTTTAAAGGCATCACAAGATTTAGCGCACACAGTACTATTGTCCAGATGGTTCCAGTCTACTAGTGTTTTTACAAAGAATGACTGTTTATATTGAGCAGTTTTACAATTGTCAATTTCAAAGCATTTTGAGTTGTTGGTAACTCTTTGTTCAACAATGTTAGCTGAGATACAGTCTGCAAATTTCCTAGCTTTTATAGAACTTTTGGGTTTAAGATAGTCCGCTGGTTGAATTGCTGGTACTAGGCCTTCAACCACCCTGTATAGAAAAATTAGCCTGTTTGCTGTGCGTCTATCCTGGAGTGATGTAAGTTGATTTAATATGATTTAATATGATTGCCATGGTAACATCCATCCTTGACAAGTAAGGGAGAAAAGCCTTAAAGGCCTATATAATCCCTATAGTGTTCCAGTACTGGTCCAAGACAATTTTAAAGTCTTTAACAGTTCCTGTTCCAATAACATGTTCTGGTAAATTGTTCCAGTGGAGTACAACATGTTGAGAAAAGAATTATTTCCGGATATTCAGTCTGACAGTTGGTTTAAAAATCTTGAGTGAGTGTCCTCTTGTATGGGAAGCCGTTCAGGCCAAAAGTATTTTATATTTTTCGTACTTACAAACTAATTTTAACAGTTTATGTACTTTTATTCCATGTTCACATTATTTTAATTGAAATAAGTTTGCATTTATTTGAGAATATTGTTTTATTTTTCGTCAAACCAGAATTTTTTTAAGGATTATATATAATTGAAAGTCAAAATATATTTTTTGTTAGTTTTTTATTTCATTTTTTAAATTTAAAAAAAAAAAAATTTTCAACTTGCAGAGCATGTCGTGCTCGTACCGCCTGTCACGAGTACGAGGCGTGACCTTTGACATCCATTATGACGTGTTTCGGCGACGAGTGTGAAGCTACCATCATATTCATATTCATCTTCACGTTCAAAAGTTGACCTCTACGCTCAATGTGAATATGATAGCTTCACACGTTCATCATCAGATTCGAAGTCTCCTAAATGGGTACGAACACGCATTCGGCAAATCACATATCCTTCATTGACAGATTGAAATCATGTGATTGTAATTAATTTTCATTTGACTTGCATGAATTTGCATGCTCTCTTTATTTTTGCCAGAGTATCCAATTTGCACCATGAACTATTGTTGTCATGGACCATATTTTTTACAATCAATTGCATTGCCCCTCCCCTATCAAGGGAACTACATACATTGTGATAATTGTGATCTTGACAACACTATTTTGACAATTTATGTCAATTTCACCAGTGTAAGTGTTAAGTGTTAAGTAGGGTTTCAAAGATAGTGGCACTGCGGGAAATCAAAACAATCCATGACACTAAGTGGCCAAGTGATATCACCTTGTCACTTGATGTCACGGATTCAAAACACACCCAGCCAGGCCGTATTTTATTACATTACTCATATAGGTGTTTTGTACACCCATATGATATACTGATATTTCATTTTCAAAGATATGGGAAAGGCATACTAAACATCCAAATTAGTTTTTTATATGACAACAATACTTTGATACTCTGGCAAAAATGAAAATAGAGCATAAAAATCCATGCAAATCAAGGGAAAGTAATTACAATCACATGATTTCAACATGTCAATTAAGGATATGTGATTTGCCGAACGCGTGTTCGTACCCATTCGGAAGACTTCGAATCTTACTGATGATGAACGTGTGAAGCTATCGTCATATATTCACATTGAGCGTGGAGGTCATCTTTTGAAAGTGAAGATGAATATGAATATGATATAGCTTCACACTCGCGTTTTGGCGTCAAATACTTATTACCTTCGAAATTGATAGCTCAAACATTATATCAGATCTCAAAACTGTTAATTTACATGTGATAGTATCTGTTTTTTTCCAACAAACGCGACTTCAGCCACGTACGATCCATGTGCAACGGGTAAAGGTATTTCCAATGGGCCAGTCAGGTACTTCTAGTACGAGCGCACATGTTGACGTCGACCTGCTGTATTACATACGTAGACGTGTTGTTCTCAACTTTTCATGATATATGCATGTGTACTCAGAACACCAAGAGAATGTATACTACAATGTACAATGAAGTAAACTGAATCTTTACAACAACAACAACAACAACAACAACAACAACAACAACAACAACAACGACGACGATGATGATGATGATGATGATAACAACGTTACAAGGCGATAAAAGCTGGTTTAGGTTGATATGTAATACAGCAGGTCGATGTCAACATGTGCGCTCGTACTATGCTAGTATATATTTATTTGCCAGAGGTAGTACCCGACTGACCCATTGGAAATACGCGTCACGTAGGCATTCTTGTCGACACATATTTTGTTTCATTGATGAATGTCATTTACTGTAACTGTTTATTTCCTTGTTTCAAAGATGATAAAGATGTCATTTATTGTAAGACGTGCGTTAAACACCAAATGTAGCAACGTTTGCTAAAGATGCTAATGCAACATTCAATATACCGGCCAATTAAACGTTGTACAAGCCATGCACACTGGTACTCGGAAATAGATAGAATGCAAGGAATGACAACTTCATAAAGGACAATATTAGGGAAATGAAGACTAATGTGAGTGGAAGGTCTATATATGACTAAACAAGACAACGAAATCGCCGATAAATATGGGATATTTTGTAAATCTAACATCATCTCGTATCAAAAGTAGACAAGACCATAAGAGAGATGACGTCTCCTCACTTTTCAAGACATCGAAGGTTATGGCATAGATGTCACGTGTACCCTCCTGACTCCGTCCTGACAGTACATAGGACGAAGTCTGGAAGGTTTCAGGAAACCTCTCAAAGGTATCCTAAGTCAGGACAGTTTCAGGACAGGTTTGAGATGTTTACATCTCCATGGGCCTCAAACCGTCCTAAGCCCTGTTTTAGTGTTGTGTAGATGGGGCTAGTGACCATAGCACTTTTTCCATACATTCTACAAGTCCTTTCATGGGACACACTGCCGGACTGGCAACATACAACACTTCAAACACATGTTCTTTCATGTTGTGTATAAATTAATTTTCTGTGACTTGCACAAAAAGTCATCAGGATACATGTGGTAGTCGCACGAACTTTGCCACTTTCTACTACTCCTTGCACCAAAACTTGTCCAACCGTTTCATCCCGGCCATCATCTGTCTTCCATATACACTTGTCTTGCTAATTTTCTATCCGGCTGACAAGTCAGCCTAGCCTACCTGTAGACGGGAAAGACTATCGCTATGAACGTATGTACCATATTTTCACTTTAAACACCTAGATTTCAAGGAAAATGTCATCCAGTTTGAACTGAGCACTGGGGAAAACTATCAAAACAATGCTTGACATATATAGTTCCTTTCTTCAATATTACTTGTAAACATGATTTAAAAGAAATTGGCAATATGTAAGCACTACAATATGTCTGTGATAGGCAGGAATTGGCTTGATTTTGACAATTGACCCTGAAGGTCAAAAGTCAAGGCCTCCCAAGATAGCTCACATCTGATAATATGGGGTTAGACACTCAAATAGACTGTCTGTGTATTACAGTTTTTGAGTTATGCAGTAAATATTGATTTTTAACTACAAATATGACTGCCATTAGGTCAAATTTGCATATATAAAAAAAAAGATACATGATATGATATGTGACCTTTGTGTCAGGTTTGAAAGAAATTGGATATTGCATGTCTGAAAAATGACATATTATGGAAGGCCGGATGCACGGATGGACAGACAGACGGATGGAGCCCTTTATAATACAACCCCCTTTTGGGCCGCACACAAAAATTAGCACCCTCAATGTGATCACGATTTCATTGAAATGTACTACTGATGTGACGGACATACTCATTAACATGTACTACATCTAATTAACATGTACTATGTCTAATTAACATGTACTGTCTAATTAACATACACAATGTCTATTTAACATATACAATGTCTATTTAACATTAACATGTACTATGTCTAATTAACATGTACTATGTCTAATTAACATACACAATGTCTATTTAACATGTACTATGTATAATTAACATGTACTATGTCTAATTAACATACACAATGTCTATTTAACATGTACTATGTCTAATTAACATGTACTATGTCTAATAGAGTATTTTCCGTCTCGCGGCAGATCTCGCGAGATATGCAAATAACCTAGCAACGGTTGCTACGGAGGTCAAGCTTTGCGGAGTGGCCATGTTGTTCATATGAAAGTCAATGCATTAGTCTGAAAAAAATACTACCGTTTGTGACCATCTACAATCCTAAGTCATCATGGAAGACATTGAAAAATTGAAAGTACACGAACTAAAGAGCATGTTGCGAAAATATAGCGTGTCAACATCAAGTTAAAAGAAAAATACGCCAGTGTCACACTGTCATTATATTTCCGAACTGACAGTCATTTCTGGGAATACGTTGTCAGTGCCAAACTTATGCAGCATACTAGATGGCTATAATATTTCAATCTTGAGAAATGGTAATTAATGACAAGCAAAATCGAGTAGTTTTGATTATTAGTACACATGTACATGGTGGAAACATTTCCCGTCACCAATATTCAATGTAAGTATATTAGAATGCAATGCACATGAAGTGTGGCGTAGTACTACTACACATCCGCCGTAAGCCCTTATGAACCGTTGACATTTACGCTGTTGACAAATACGGACGAAAGCTAACAGTCTTACACATTTTTAGAGTGCCAATGTCCCGTTTCGGTCCTAGAGTTCAGAATTGAAAAGTTCTTAATTATCGTCACAGATCGGGAAATCATAGTCAGTTCCTGACAATCATATTCCGATTTTACCACATGTTATCTTCATACAACAATATCTACCAGTCTAGTTCCCAATGACCGTATTCCAATTTTACCCTACCTTAATAACGTAGAGTAAAATCGGAATACGGTCGTCATGAACTAGACTAGTACTGTATGAAGATAACTTAGAGTAAAATCGGAATACAATCGTCAGGAACTAGAATTGGGAATCACCGGCGATGCGTGAAACACGTGTACGTGTCAGCCATGTTTATACTTGAGTTCGATGAACATGTTGTAGAACTCATAGTCCAAATTCGTAAAATAAAACGATATAGTATCTCTAAATTTTAATTTTAAATGCATATATATAGCTCATTTATAAATGTATATGATAAAATCAAAGACAGCGAAAAAAATTCTCAACCGATTTCAAAGTTTTTAGCGGACCCTGACGAATTTAGCTGACGAATTACGGACTAAGAATTACATCATTGCCAACTATTAACAGCACGTTATACAGTAAAGTGATCGCGTACACGTTGTTGTGTTGGTTTTTAGACGACGCTACGCGACGTATAAAAAGTCTATGGAAAATTTATGACATTGTATCAAATTTTAGACGTTGTTTAAAAATAGGAATACAATATTCGCGACCTGACATGCAAGTTTTCAACCATAGGGCCTGCGATCCTCGAGTGGATCCAACTCTAGTAATATTTTCAAGTTCATGTTGAAACTGTCAATCTCAACATGCTCAACCGCTCTTCATCTGCGCCCAGACGGCCAAAAATCACCGTCACGTCTGACGGCTAGTTATGAATTTCACATACGCACATCGTTTTTACAACCATACTTTAAAAGTTTGCTTCCCTTGATCTATCATACCATGGAAGTATACTTCCATGATCATACGTATTGCACTGTACGTGACGTCGAGAACAATGGTGTTGCTAAGCGGTTGACACTTCAGCTTGACCACCCGAATGTGGTTGCTATGCACTCAATGGCGTCTCCCGCGAGACGGGTAATGGTCTATTAACATACACAATGTCTATTTAACATGTACTATGTCTAATTAACATGTACTATGTCTAATTAACATACACAATGTCTATTTAACATGTACTATGTCTAATTAACATACACAATGTCTATTTAACATGTACTATGTCTAATTAACATGTACTATGTCTAATTAACATACACAATGTCTATTTAACATGTACTATGTCTAATTAACATGTACTATGTCTAATTAACATACACAATGTCTATTTAACATGTACTATGTCTAATTAACATACACAATGTCTATTTAACATGTACTATGTCTAATTAACATACACAATGTCTATTTAACATGTACTATGTCTAATTAACATACACAATGTCTATTTAACATGTACTATGTCTAATTAACATGTACTATGTCTAATTAACATACACAATGTCTATTTAACATGTACTATGTCTAATTAACATGTACTATGTCTAATTAACATACACAATGTCTATTTAACATGTACTATGTCTAATTAACATACACAATGTCTATTTAACATGTACTATGTCTATTTAACATTAACATGTACTATGTCTAATTAACATGTACAATGTCTAATTAACATGTACTATGTCTAATTAACATAATTATACAATGTCTAATTAACATTAACATGTACTATGTCTAATTAACATGTACTATGTCTAATTAACAAGTACAATGTCTAATTAACATGTACTATGTCTAATTAACATGTACTATGTCTATTTAACATATACAATGTCTATTTAACATACACAATGTCTAATTAACATGTACTATGTCTATTTAACATATACAATGTCTATTTAACATATACAATGTCTATTTAACATATACAATGTCTATTTAACATATACAATGTCTAATTAACATTAACATACAAAGTCTAATTATTGATATTTTAACAATTTCTAGTGAATAAATTGTTGGTTGTTTGATTCATAAATACTATTTCAGTTACAGCTAGTGCAGTTTTAAATTTGATTTATCAAATCATAAAATATCTTCATATCTTCATATATAAGTATACATTCTTATTATACTATTGTATTAAGTTAATTCACACATAAGATTGACCTTGATTTGCCAAACACTTTCTCTCATATGATTTGGACTTACTTGAGTATTCTGGCTCTAGTTGTCTCTGATATCAACAAGAAATCTTGTTTAGCAGAAAGTTCCACTCCATTGGGAAAGTAAAGGTTATCAAGCAGTACTTTGACTTGTCTTGTTGTTGGATTGTACCACATTAGTCTGAGAATGAAAACAAGAGAACAGTTTGTACCTGGTCATTTTGAAATAATAAAATAACTATGGGTGTTCATTTGTGTTCAAGGAGATGGCCAATATTTTTGTTCAGTGTTTGGTGGCCATTTTGATTCAAAGTCATTGTGACCTCTACTCCAACAGAAATGATGACCCTGGTTATTTTTTCTTGGTTTTCATCATGCATTGGTTGAAGTTTTCTTAGCATAGTAGAAAGTTTAAAACTTTAATTTCTCTGGTTTTTACTACACCATTCAAGAATTTGTTAAAAAGTTACCTTCCACAATCTCCCCCTTCTGCTATTAAATATCGATTATTTCTTCTTTCCCATTTATAACTTGAATCAGTGAAATAAATGATGCCATCATCTTGGACAGCTAAGTCATTCAGAAATTTGAATGGTTTATTATCAATAACAAAGTTAGATGATATCAGGGTGGTCACATCACCTAAAAAACAAACAAAATATCACACAATGTTGCAAAGAATTTCTACATGATTTAGAAATATGACATAACATCTGCTTTCTACAATTAGTTTGTACAGTAGTTCACACATTTGTTAGCATGTGGTTTACTTTGCACAGTAGTTCACACATTTGTTAGCATGTGGTTTAGTGTGTACAGTAGTTCACACATTTGTTAGCATATGGTTTAGTGTGTACAGTAGTTCACACATTTGTTAACATATGGTTTAGTTTGTACAGTAGTTCACACATTTGTTAGCATATGGTTTAGTTTGTACAGTAGTTCACACATTTGTTACCATGTGGTTTAGTTTGTACAGTAGTTCACACATTTGTTACCATGTGGTCAAGCTAGATTTTTCCTTGATTAGATCCATTTGACTAGACGTGGATGGAGAGAACTTTAGATTCAAAACAATTAGTGTATAGCATCTAGACTAACTAATTATACCCCAAATAAATGACACGTGGTAAACAATATTAAATATTTTGTTATTAGATACCAATTTGAAATTCACCACCAAATACTTCAGTCAACTGGTACAATTCATTCATTATTTTTCCCAACCTGTAATTTTTGACAAAAAATCACTCGGTTTGACATTTGCAAACTTTAACAAATATGTACAAGTGCACTACTATATTTATGATTTATCATGGAGTGGAGATGCTGTTCAGAATTTTCAATGTCTCAGTACAATACACACTGAGCCACACAATTCTTTGTATCTGTAATAGCATTTTCAATCAATCAATCAATCAATCGATGCAATTTATATAGCGCCAATTCCACTATGACAAGAGTTCAAAGGCGCTTTACAGTCAAAATGTTTGAGAAAACAGGTAAGTCTTTAAGTGTTTTTTAAATGTGCTAATTGTAACTTGTTCACGAATTTCAATTGGTAGTTCATTCCACAGACGAGGCGCAGCAGAAGAAAACGATCTTCCTCCATAAGATTCCAGCTTGTACTTAGGTACATATAGGAGATGTTTATTTGTTGATCGCAGTGTTCTCGTAGCTGTTTCCAGTGAAGAAGGTCTGATAAGTATCTTGGAGGGACTTGTATGTCATGAGCAAAAGTTTGAACTTTATTCTGTCCTGAACTGGTAGCCAGTGTAGTTCCTTTAGGAGTGGTGTTACATGATCATATTTCCTGGCTCGCATGATGATTTTTGCTGCAGCGTTTTGAACATGTTGGAGTGGTTAGATATGATCGTTGGGTAAGCCATAGAGTAGGGCATTACCATTGTCAAGTTTGCTTGATATTAATGCCTGGACGAGTTTCTGACAAGTAGATTTGGAGAGGTAGGGATGGATATAGCCAATTTTCCTGAGATAATAGTAGATTGATTGACATGTTGTGGATATGTGCTTTTTTAACGTGTGATGAGAATCGAAAGTTACACCAATATTACGAGCTGTTTCGGCTGGTTGAATTGTACTTTCGCCAATATGGATGTTATCAATAGTTGGACTTTGAGGTCGACTGAATTTCGATGTAATGAGTAAGACTTCAGTTTTGTCGTCATTGAGTTTGAGCTTATTCTTGGTCATCCACGTCTTGATGTCATTAGCAGCAGCTTCCATGTTTCTAACCGATAGAGAGATGTCTGATGGAGTAAGAGCATTGTAGAGTTGACTGTCATCTGCGTATAGGTGGAAGTTAAGATCATGCTGCCGAATTAACTGACCAAGTGGGGAGATGTAAATGCAAAAGAGTAGAGGACCAAGTACCGATCCCTGTGGAACACCTGATTGAAGAAGAGTTGGGGTAGAGACAGTATCCTTAACTAGAACAGATTGCTGACGATTGGAGAGGTATGATGCAAACCAGTTCAGGGGGGTACCTTTGATGCCAATGTCAGATAATCGTGATAGTAAGATATCATGGTCGATAGTGTCAAAGGTCGCCGATAGATCGAGGAGAACAAGCAGAACACTCTTGCCGGCATCAAGTGAAGTGCAGATATCATCATTTTACTTTAATAGAGGGTAGACTAAAAGATCCAATGTTGTTTCTACTTAATATGTAATTCTCATAAGCTCCATAAGGGGTGGTGTTATCTGATGTGGACCATGGAAATAGTACAGCGGAACTAGTCTTGTCTATGGCCCGTACATTTCTCTACATTTCTCTGGTGTTAATCATGATTCTAAATGGTTAAAACTGTGTCTTCTTTTCTCTGGACTTATTGATTATAAAAGACCAAGCGACAACTGTCGTATGTGGTATTCTAATTATTTTGGAACAAATTGAAACAAACAATCTTTTGAAGTGAATTATATTTTGCACTCAATTTCTGAAATCAACAGATGAATGAAAAGGTCAAGAATATATTTTTTTCTAGAATCGGGATAAGATTGTTCTAGCAACCTCAAAAGAACTTACTATATAATAGTTTTCTCAAAAAATATCAATGTTGCTGATGCTTCTTCACAATAGCATCAGTTAAAATCCCATTATAATTTGTCATCAAGAATGACACTATTGATGACGTATTTTGATACTATTTCAACATCCTGGTCATGTATTCTAAGGACTTTGTACAGACTTCCTGGTCATGTATTCTCAGGACTTTGTACAGACTTCCTGGTCATGTATTCTCAGGACTTTGAACAGACTTTCTGGTCACATATGATGGTATTCTCAGGACTTTAAACAGTTCTCCTAAAATCAATAATCATGTCTGTTTGTTTTGGTGACATTTAAAAGTAAGAATGAGTTATTACACCAGTGCACAAATTCATCCAGTACAGGTCTATGGTGTCATTCAGACCCATTTAGAAGTTAAAATATTACAACAAGTGTGTTCAAATGATTACATACCAAATTATGACCCTGCGTTGTAGAATAAAGATGAAACTATATACCTGTCTTGGTATTAACTTTATGTAGTCCAAGGTATGCATCTAATGCATATAGTGTTCCATCCTCTGTCATGCGAACTCCTAGGGGCCTACCACAGGTGGGTTCATCTTCATATTTACCTACAATACAGATTGGTTGTTTCAGTTATAAGGCTTCTTGATTTTCAAAGTAGTTAGGAGAGCTGGTGAAATTTATGTAATCATTTTGGGTTTGGAGGGTTTTTTTTACACCTCAATGTACAACAATGTCAGAGACATTTGTGACTTTGGAACTGATGAATGAAACTGAAGATACTGATTTTTCTTGCTATTCTAGACCAGTTATGCCCTCTATTAAAGCTACATTTGCAGTTTGATGCACAATAAATTCTTTTGACACATTCCTATAACCCATATGGCTCACAAGAACACCTGACCAAGAATCACGTTTTACCACCCTTCTACCAGTTACTTAGACATGACAATGATCAGAACATCGTTTTAGCGGTAGGTGGACTGCCAAACAATGTTCTCCTTGTGGCAGTGTTAAATATACATTCTATATTAATACAAAATAACAGTGAGTCTCTATGATGTAGGTTTATACAGAGCTCTTACTTGATTGCTTGTCTGTGAAAGTTACTTTGTTTAACAAAGTGACTACCGTCACTGACAAAACAACCTGATAGTAAGACCCTACGTCAGATCGAGACACTCACTATATTTTGTGTCAGTAGATATTTGTATGATACTACGTCAGCTCAAGACACTCACTATTATTTTGTGTCAGTAGATATCTGTATGATATCTGTGACAAGGAGAAGATTGTTGTTCAGCACCTTCAAAGCTTAGGTTTTAATTGTCCAACACTGATAAAACGATGTTCTGATCACTGCTGTGACTAAAACGATGTTCTGATCACTGCTGTGACTAAAACGATGTTCTGATCACTGCTGTGACTAAAACGATGTCTAAAACTATGTTCTGATCACTGCCGTGACTAAAACAATGTTCTGATCACTGCTGTGACTAAAACTATGTTCTGATCACTGCCGTGTCTAAAACAATGTTCTGATCACTGCCGTGTCTAAAACTATGTTCTGATCACTGCTGTGTCTAAAACGATGTTCTGATCACTGCTGTGACTAAAACGATGTTCTGATCACTGCTGTGACTAAAACGATGTCTAAAACTATGTTCTGATCACTGCTGTGTCTAAAACGATGTTCTGATCACAGCCGTGTCTAAAACTATGTTCTGATCACTGCTGTGTCTGAAACGATGTTCTGATCACAGCCGTGTCTAAAACGATGTTCTGATCACTGCTGTGTCTAAAACTATGTTCTGATCACTGCTGTGTCTAAAACTATGTTCTGATCACTGCTGTGTCTAAAACGATGTTCTGATGGCTGCTGTGTCTAAAACGATGTTCTGATCACTGCCATGTCTAAAACTATGTTCTGATCACTGCTGTGACTAAAACAATGTTCTGATCACTGCTGTGTCTAAAACTATGTTCTGATCACTGCTGTGATTAAAACAATGTTCTGATCACAGCCGTGTCTAAAATGATGTTCTGATGACTGCTGTGACTAAAACTATGTTCTGATCACTGCTGTGACTAAAACGATGTTCTGATCACAGCCGTGTCTAAAACTATGTTCTGATCACAGCCGTGTATAAAACGATGTTCTGATCACTGCCATGTCTAAAACTATGTTCTGATCACTGCTGTGTCTAAAACTATGTTCTGATCACTGCTGTGTCTAAAACTATGTTCTGATCACTGCTGTGACTAAAACGATGTTCTGATCACTGCCATATCTAAAACGATGTTCTGATCACAGCCGTGTCTAAAACGATGTTCTGATCACTGCTGTGTCTAAAACTATGTTCTGATCACTGCTGTGTCTAAAACTATGTTCTGATGACTGCTGTGACTAAAACGATGTTCTGATCACAGCCGTGTATAAAACGATGTTCTGATCACTGCCATGTCTAAAACTATGTTCTGATCACTGCTGTGTCTAAAACTATGTTCTGATCACTGCTGTGTCTAAAACTATGTTCTGATCACTGCTGTGACTAAAACGATGTTCTGATCACTGCCATATCTAAAACGATGTTCTGATCACAGCCGTGTCTAAAACGATGTTCTGATCACTGCTGTGTCTAAAACTATGTTCTGATCACAGCCGTGTCTAAAACGATGTTCTGATCACTGCTGTGTCTAAAACTATGTTCTGATCACAGCCGTGTATAAAACGATGTTCTGATCACTGCCATGTCTAAAACTATGTTCTGATCACTGCTGTGTCTAAAACTATGTTCTGATCACTGCTGTGACTAAAACGATGTTCTGATCACTGCCATATCTAAAACGATGTTCTGATCACAGCCGTGTCTAAAACGATGTTCTGATCACTGCTGTGTCTAAAACTATGTTCTGATCACTGCTGTGACTAAAACGATGTTCTGATCACAGCCATGACTAAAACGATGTTCTGATCACTGCTGTGACTAAAACAATGTTCTGATCACTGCTGTGTCTAAAACTATGTTCTGATCACTGCTGTGTCTAAAACGATGTCTAACACTATGTTCTGATCACTGCCATGTATAAAACTATGTTCTGATCACTGCTGTGACTAAAACGATGTTCTGATCACAGCCGTGACTAAAACGATGTTCTGATCATTGCTGTGACTAAAACGATGTTCTGATCACAGCCGTGACTAAAACTATGTTCTGATCACTGCTGTGACTAAAACGATGTTCTGATCACTGCTGTGACTAAAAACAATGTTCTGATCACTGCTATGTCTAAAACTATGTTCTGATCACTGCTGTGTCTAAAACGATGTCTAACACTATGTTCTGATCACTGCCATGTCTAAAACTATGTTCTGATCACTGCCGTGTCTAAAACGATGTTCTGACCACAGCCGTGTCTAAAATGATGTTCTGATCACTGCCGTGCCTAAAACGATGTTCTGATCACTGCCATGTCTAAAACTATGTTCTGATCACTCACCACAAAAGGAAGGATTAACTCACCACAAGGAAGGGTTAACTCACTACAAAAGGAAGGGTTAACTCACCACAAGGAAGGGTTAACGCACCACAAGGAAGGGTTAACTCACCACAAAAGGAAGGGTTAACTCACCACAAAAGGAAGGGTTAACTCACCACAAGGAAGGGTTAACTTACCACAATACAGGGTTAACTCATCACAATACAGGGTTAACTCACCACAAAAGTGTTAACTCACCACAAAAGGAAGGGTTAACTCACCACAAGGAAGGGTTAACGCACCACACAAGGAAGGGTTAACTCACCAAAAAAGGAAGGGTTAACTCACCACAAAAGGGTTAACTCACCACAAGGAAGGGTTAACTCACCACAATACAGGGTTAACTCATCACAAGAAAGGGTTAACTCACCACAAAAGTGTTAATTCACCACAAAAGGAAGGGTTAACTCACCACAAGGAGGGGTTAACTCACCACAAGGAAGGGTTAACTCACCACAAAAGGAAGGGTTAACTCACCACAAAAGGAACAGTTAACTCACCACAAGGAAGGGTTAACTCACCACAAAAGGAAGGGTTAACTCATCACAAGAAAGGGTTAACTCACCACAAAAGGAAGGGTTAACTCACCAAAAAAGGAAGGATTAACTCACCACAAGGAAGGGTTAACTCACCACAAGGAAGAGTTAACTCACCACAAAAGGATTATCTCACCACAAAAGGAAGGGTTAACTCACCACAAGGGTTAACTCACCACAAGGAGGGGTTCCAAATGTAGCAACAGTTTGTATTTTATCACCGACAACTTTGACAACTTGGCCATCTAGAGTACCAGTATATATTGCACCTAAAGGTAGAGAGAATTGTCATCAGTAAATCAGTCAAAGTCAGTATATATTGCATCTAAAGTTAGAGAGAATTGTCATCAGTAAATCAGTCAAAGTCAGTATATATTGCATCTAAAGGTAGAGAGAATTGTCATCAGTAAATAAGTCAAAGTCAGTATATATTGCATCTAAAGGTAGAGAGAATTGTCATCAGTAAATCAGTCAAAGTCAGTATATATTGCACCTAAAGGTAGAGAGAACTGTCATCAGTAAATCAGTCAAAGTCAGTATATATTGCATCTAAAGGTAGAGAGAATTGTCATCAGTAAATCAGTCAAAGTCAGTATATATTGCACCTAAAGGTAGAGAGAATTGTCATCAGTAAATCAGTCAAAGTCAGTATATATTGCATCTAAAGGTAGAGAGAATTGTCATCAGTAAATCAGTCAAAGTCAGTATATATTGCACCTAAAGGTAGAGAGAATTGTCATCAGTAAATCAGTCAAAGTCAGTATATATTGCATCTAAAGGTAGAGAGAATTGTCATCAGTAAATAAGTCAAAGTCAGTATATATTGCACCTAAAGGTAGAGAGAATTGTCATCAGTAAATCAGTCAAAGTCAGTATATATTGCATCTAAAGGTAGAGAGAACTGTCATCAGTAAATCAGTCAAAGTCAGTATATATTGCATCTAAAGGTAGAGAGAATTGTCATCAGTAAATCAGTCAAAGTCAGTATATATTGCACCTAAAGGTAGAGAGAATTGTCATCAGTAAATCAGTCAAAGTCAGTATATACTGCATCTAAAGGTAGAGAGAATTGTCATCAGTAAATCAAAGTCAGTATATATTGCATCTAAAGAGAGAATAACTCTATTTGAATTCTACTCTATTTGAATACTACTCTATTTGAATATTACCGTTAAAGTCGTATTATAAGCCGCATACATATTATAAGTCGCACCCCTACTTGGAGGCGCTGGCTTTGAGGGTACATCAAACAATTTGTGAATAATAGAAAGTATGTATTATAAGTCGCACCCCTACTTCACAGCTAGCTTCACCTCGTATTTGCACCAAAACAATAGTAACGACGCATTCAAGTGTAATACTTTTTGTTTAAAATTTGAATACAAAGTATCACTTTATGCACCACCTCTTCACACGTACTGGGATATCAAAAGAAGGGTGTTGCAATCCCTTCCTTTCGGCAGGGAGCGGGACATTTACACCTATCGTACTAATAAAGTTACGCACTGTATATCAAAAGAAGGGTGTTGCAATCCCTTCCTTTCGGCAGGGAGCGGGACATTTACACCTATCGTACCCATAAAGTTACGCACTGTATATCAAAAGAAGGGTGTCGCAATCCCTTCCTTTCGGCAGGGAGCGGGACATTTACACCTATCGTACTAATAAAGTTACGCACTGTATATCAAAAGAAGGGTGTCGCAATCCCTTCCTTTCGGCAGGGAGCGGGACATTTACACCTATCGTACCGATAAAGTTACGCAATATATATCAAAAGAAGGGTGTCGCAATCCTTTCGGCAGGGATCGGGACATTTACACCTATCGTACCGATAAAGTTGTATGGCTGCCGATCACACCCCGAGTACAAGAAGCCGCTTCGTACTTGTTCACACGTGTTGGAGTTCGAGTTCAAGAGAAAGGATATATTGATGAAAAAGGTGAGTTTTAATTTATAACGTGTTTCATGTACCATTCTGTTCAGCTGTGATCACGATAGCAAAAGGTGAGTTTTATAACACATGTTTCATGTACCATAGCTGTGATCACGCTAGCAAAGCATGGAGTTGTTTACATCGACGTGTTCTCATATATGCTAATGTATCGTGACGTTTCATGACGTCGTATGCGTAACGGCCAATAGTCATTCGACGATCATTTAAATTTGTTTACGAGTTCATGAACGCAGTTGACCTTTCAACTTAGAATGAGAGAATCGATGTCAATTTGATTTATACCGCCAAATCTTTCAGTCTACTTTCAACCTATATTTTTTCCAAACACGATCGTTTCAAAATATCTGACATCGTTGTGTTTCTACCATTCCACAGGCTGCATTGAGTACATCAGGAGAACGTTCCCAAGACTGACTGAAGATCGGCGGCGTCTACCGTACTTGTTTGGGAATCTTACGGAACGAGTGAAAGATGAGTAGCGTGACCGTAACGTCGATGTTGCTGTCATTCCGGGCAGCCTTACCGATCCCCTCCAGCCACACTTATCATTTCATTCTTACACTTGGAAACTTCATAATAAAGTTTTCATATTGTGTTACAGACGTCCATTTTTCCATAACCGAGAGTTCGGGTGAATTTCTACCACATCCACATTTTGAAAAATTGAAAAGTCTATATTATAAGTCGCACCCCTAGTTCAAGAAATAAAATTGGTTCTTTATTTTGCAACATTGTAATATAAGCCGCGGCTTATAATACGACTTTAACGGTACTTTATTTGAATACTACTCTATTTGAATATTACTCTATTTGAATATTACTGTATTTGAATACTACTCTATTTGAATACTACGGTATTTGAATACTACGGTATTTGAATACTACGGTATTTGAATACTACGGTATATGAATACTACTCTATTTGAATACTACTCTATTTGAATACTACTCTATTTGAATACTACGGTATTTGAATACTACGGTATTTGAATACTAGTGTATTTGAATACTACGGTATTTGAATACTACTATATTTGAATACTACTCTATTTGAATACTACTCTATTTGAATACTACTGTATTTGAATACTATGGTATTTGAATACTACTGTATTTGATACTACTGTATTGGATACTACTGTCTTTGAATACTACTGTATTTGAATACTACTGTATTTGAATACTACTGTATTGGATACTACTGTATTTGAATACTACTCTATTTGAATACTACTGTATTTGAATACTACAGTATTTGAATACTACGGTATTTGAATACTACTCTACTTGAATACTACAGTATTTGAATACTACTCTATTTGAATAAAATTTTATTCTAATTATCAGAATTATGTTTTAGGTAAAATGCACATTGGGGACAAATTTCACCAAAAATTCAAAATTCTTAAAATCTCTCCAAACATTGCTACATGACAGGTTGCTTTCAGTCTTTTCAAACAACAAAAGAAATTTCTTTAATCCTATGCGCTGAAATGGCTGCAATGGATTGTATGCTCCCCGGGGAGTTGAGGAAGACTAAAAGGGCCGTTGTGCCGTTCTGATCCGAGCCAGGGGTAATAATTGTAAAGCGCTTTGAGCACGGCATGGGAAAGCGCTATATAAGAACCCAACATTATTATTATTATTATTATTATTACTGTATTTGAATACTACTGTATTTGAATACTACTATATTTGAATACTACTCTATTTGAATATTACTGTATTTGAATACTACTTTATTTGAATACTACTTTATTTGAATACTACTCTATTTGAATATTACTGTATTTGAATACTACTCTATTTGAATACTACAGTATTTGAATACTACTCTATTTGAATATTACTCTATTTGAATACTACTTTATTTGAATACTACTCTATTTGAATACTATGGTATATGAATACTACTCTATTTGAATATTACTCTATTTGAATACTACTTTATTTGAATACTACTCTATTTGAATACTATGGTATATGAATACTACTCTATTTGAATATTACTCTATTTGAATACTATTCTATTTGAATACTACTCTATTTGAATACTACGGTATTTGAATACTACTCTATTTGAATAAAATTTTATTCTAATTATCAGAATTATGTTTTAGGTAAAATGCACATTGGGGACAAATTTCACCAAAAATTCAAAATTCTTAAAATCTCTCCAAACATTGCTACATGACAGGTTGCTTTCAGTCTTTTCAAACAACAAAAGAAATTTCACATTTCTAGATGATGCTAGACACAATTGTAACAGTAACTGTAACCACTTTTATATTTTACTCATATTACTTACCATTATGAAAATCTAATGATTCAGGTCCAAATATTTGTCCTTCCAACAATCTCTTGGCTCTCTGTAGTTTCTTATTTGGTGCTAGTACTCCAGTGAATTCGGGAGGATCTGGTAAACTGAAAGATGGAAAAGATGTCAGCAAATAGTACATCACTCACTGATCTTTAGCATCATACTGTATTGAAATTGTTGTACAAATAGTAATTTTGAGAAGTCAATATTGTCATATCATTGGTTTGAATTAGCAAATGATCAAATTCAGACAGATCAACTCCTGTGGTTTGAGCTTACAAAACTTAACAAGTGTGAACCACCTTTTAACTTACCCTTTATTAAGGGAAAAAACTAGTCAGACTTATTTCTACCTTTACTACCCCTGTATTGATTACTGCTATGTGTGTGTGCGCGTGTACCGTATGTGTGTGTGTGTCTGTCTGTCTGCCTGTGTCATCGTATTCTAAAAAAACATCTGGGTCAATTCAAACAAAATTTGTTGCACATATTCTTTAGGAAAATGGCTAGAACTGATTAGGGTTAAATGAGCTTTTTACATAATTAATGGTTTTCAGTTAATTAGGCTATATTTGAAGAATGCAAACTTCAAATTCAATATAATTTGGTACATACATTGATGATAACAAAGTGCATGTGTCATATAAAATTGATAATATAGCTTCTAGTTTGAACGACTCTTTTGCATAATCAATTATTTTCAGTAACTAGCTATATCTTACGAATTCATTTTTCAAAATCAATATAATTTGGCTCATACTTCAAACATAACAAGAGCAACATGTCCTTAGCTTTATTGAGTCATTTGCATAATCAATGATTTTCAATAATTGGGCTATATATGAAGAGTGCAAGCTTCAAGTTCTGCATAATTTGGTATATATATATATATATTTATGATACCATGGTGCACATAAAGCTTATTGATGAAATGCTTAGTTTAATGATTTATTTGCATATATAATTAGGCTTCTATCTTAAGAATGCATGCTTCAACTTCAATATAATTCAGTACATACATGGGCATGTAGCTGGTAAGAAAGTCCATGTGCCATATTAAGTTTGATAATGTAGCTTTTAGCTTTTTGACTCATTTGCACAATTAATTATTTGTTGATGTGCCTTTTAGTTTTAATGACTCATTTGCATAATTAATCATTTTCAGTAATTCAGCTTTATCTTAAAAATGCACTCTTCAAATTCAATTCAATTTGGTACATATTTCAAACATAACTAATTGCATATGTTCTGTTGCATCCCAACACTTATTGTGGGTAGGAATGAAAAATCTATTTTAAAAAAGACTTTGCCCTTACAGAAAGCATTCAGTTTAAATCTGGTAGGTGATAAAATGTTACCTCAGTAATTTATTCAACTTTGAAATCTTGTAAAGAAGCCCTACTGCACTTTAAAATGAAACACACTCCACGAAATAAAGGCCTTTTTGTAAACTTTGAGTTTTAGAAAATCATTAAATTTTGTATATTCCGTAAGGAAGGTTATATACTAGTGGTGAAAAGTATGTGTGTCTGTCTGTCTGTCTTTCAGTCTGTCTCTGTCCGTCTGACATTTTCTCAAAAACATCTGGCTCAATTCGAACAAAATTTGGTGCACATGTTTTTTAGGGTAATGGCTAGAAACGATTAGGTTTGGTATTATCACTAGTTTGTTCTTTGCAATAGATTCCGTCATTTGGCTGTTATGGTCATGGTCTTCTTGCTAGGTATATATGTGTCCATTTTATGAAGGCCTGTTCACTTGCCTATGGATCCATGTTGTTATCTTCGTAATATACATAATTTCACTGTTGCTATGGATGTGGTCTTATTGCTAGGCATATTTTCATACACTTTCTGAATGTTTATCCACTTATTAATCCTGTTGTTATTTTTGTAATACATGTCTACATCATCATTTGATTGTTGCTAAGGGCATGGTTGTGGTTGCTATGGCCAGTTGTTTCGATAATCTTTTAACAATATAACACCTCCAGACACATGATCACCAAATTTCAGCCCCATTCACCATGGAGATTTTGAGATATAAGTTATTTGACCAGAATTGAGATTTTTAGACATAATGTGCATATCGCCGATGGGATCATCATGTTGTGAATTTACCTTCTTCTACACATCCCAAGATGCATTCCCATTAAAATTTCAGCAAATCTGCTCAGTAGTTTTGGAATTAAGATTTTTGACGAAAAAGACATTTTTTTTACCTAATTTGCCTATCACTGATGAGATTATCATGTCATGAACAATTCTTAATCTACACACCCCTAAGAAAATTAATCCCTTCAAATTACAAACCAATCTGCCAAGTGGTTTTGGAGTTTAAATCTTTTGACCAAAACTCACAAATTTGACCGAAGACTCGCATCTCTGTGAAATCATTTTCATTTGAACAATTTCCATCTACACACCCTAAGTAATATTCTCACCAAATACCAAGGCACTAGGGAACTTGCAATCCAGACTGAGCATGCTCAGATGCAAAGGACTATGGGATTATCTGTGGTTATCGTAATACCTAATCTGGAGCTACCGATAAACTTTAACCTCCCACAATTGTCAGGGTAACTATGAATTGATTATTTGTGGTTACAAACAATGTAACAATATTGTTTACAATACTATTTGATTAGTATTTATTATCACATTTCCCATGATGCAACATTCAACATGGCGGGTTTTCAAGTTCCCTATTGGGCTGCAGTTTTTGACTGCATCTTTTACACACATTCATCCACCCACGCACGCACACATACACACACACAAACAACACACACACACACACACACACACAACACACAGTGCTAATAATAGCACTACTGAAGACAGACTACAAATGAGAAATGTTTAACTTTGTGTATTAGTACGATTACCTGAACGCCTCGGGCTGAATGGGTGAAGGTAACAAGAACAATATCAGGACAGTGATTCCAAGTGCAGTCAGAAATATTAATGTTACGTTACTGACTGTGAAAAACCTGTTAGAAAAAAAAAGGAAATTGATTACACTGATATATATCTACAGAATATTGAATGTTGTATTAGATGCAAGGTATACATATACCTAGATGCATGTTTGGTGTACATCTTTTCATACATCAAATACTAATGTTATTGTATGATATCATATGGCATGCTAAGATTCTGTTAATGGTTTGTATCTGTCAGTGTAGTTCTGGTTCTGTGCTATCAAAACTCACAAAGATATCATCTCTAAATGAAGTGATAACATACCTTGATCTGGAAATTTACAGCGGTCAAAGATATAACAAAAGAAACCATGTGATTATCCATATAGAATCTTACAGAGAATTATGCCACCCAAAATGTCCTGGACCAATGGCTTTCTCAAGGGAGAAATCCAAACATACATTCATACATGCAAATAAAGTGCAAGCAAAGAAAGACTTTTAACATGGAAGTAGAGACATTTGCCAATAAATTAATGAAACTAGGTTGCAACACACAAAAAATATTACTGATCAACATTAATTATTTTGTATGAGCAAGGCATTTCTGTTAGTGTATTTAGAATATTACATTGATTTTGTTCAACTCTAGTTATGATAGAAGATGATTTTGTGGGAATTGAAATGTGTCTGTTGCTTTTTATTTGTTTGTGTCTTTTTTGTTGTATCTTTTTACCTGTAAATTTCCAGGTCAAGGGATGTTACCACTTCTTTTGAGCAATCAAAAAAAAATTCAAACTCGGATATGTTTTTAATGTTTTCATGAAGTTCATGTTTAGTGCCATTAAAAAGCATGAAGATATCATGTGTGAATGAGCCCAGATGAATATATCATTGCCATAGATCTATACATTTTGAGCTCCAGATGAACATATCATTGCCATAGATCTATATATTTTGAGCTCCAGATGAACATATCATTGCCATAGATCTATATATTTTGAGCTCCAGATGAACATATCATTGCCACAGATCTATATATTTTTGAGATCCAGATGAATATATCATTGCCATACATCTATATATTTTGAGCTCTAGATGAATATATCATTGCCATAGATCTATATATTTTTGAGATCCAGATGAATATATCATTGCCATAGATCTATATATTTTGAGCTCCAGATGAACATATCATTGCCATAGATCTATATATTTTGAGCTCCAGATGAACATATCATTGCCATAGATCTATATATTTTGAGCTCCAGATGAATATATCATTGCCATAGATCTATATATTTTTGAGATCCAGATGAATATATCATTGCCATAGATCTATATATTTTTGAGATCCAGATGAATATATCATTGCCATAGATCTATATATTTTTGAGATCCAGATGAATATATCATTGCCATAGATCTATATATTTTTGAGATCCAGATGAATATATCATTGCCATAGATCTATATATTTTGAGCTCTAGATGAATATATCATTGCCATAGATCTATATATTTTGAGCTCCAGATGAATATATCATTGCCATAGATCTATATATTTTTGAGATCCAGATGAATATATCATTGCCATAGATCTATATATTTTTGAGATCCAGATGAATATATCATTGCCATAGATCTATATATTTTTGAGATCCAGATGAATATATCATTGCCATAGATCTATATATTTTTGAGATCCAGATGAATATATCATTGCCATAGATCTATATATTTTGAGCTCCAGATGAATATATCATTGCCATAGATCTATATATTTTTGAGATCCAGATGAATATATCATTGCCATAGATGTGTATATTTTTGAGATCCAGATGAATATATCATTGCCATAGATCTATATATTTTTGAGATCCAGATGAATATATCATTGCCATAGATGTGTATATTTTTGAGATCCAGATGAATATATCATTGCCATAGATGTATATATTTTTGAGATCCAGATGAATATATCATTGCCATAGATCTATATATTTTGAGCTCCAGATGAATATATCATTGCCATAGATCTATATATTTTGAGCTCCAGATGAATATATCATTGCCATAGATCTATATATTTTTAGCTCTAGATGAATATATCATTGCCATAGATCTATATATTTTGAGATCCAGATGAATATATCATTGCCATAGATCTATATATTTTTGAGATCCAGATGAATATATCATTGCCATAGATGTGTATATTTTGAGCTCCAGATGAATATATCATTGCCATAGATCTATATATTTTGAGATCCAGATGAATATATCATTGCCATAGATCTATATATTTTGAGATCCAGATGAATATATCATTGCCATAGATGTGTATATTTTGAGCTCCAGATGAATATATCATTGCCATAGATCTATACATTTTGAGCTCTAGATGAATATATCATTGCCATAGATCTATATATTTTGAGCTCTAGATGAATATATCATTGCCATAGATCTATATATTTTGAGATCCAGATGAATATATCATTGCCATAGATCTATATATTTTGAGCTCCAGATGAATATATCATTGCCATAGATCTATATATTTTGAGCTCCAGATGAATATATCATTGCCATAGATCTATATATTTTTGAGATCCAGATGAATATATCATTGCCATAGATCTATATATTTTTGAGATCCAGATGAATATATCATTGCCATAGATCTATATATTTTGAGCTCCAGATGAATATATCATTGCCATAGATCTATATATTTTGAGCTCCAGATGAATATATCATTGCCATAGATCTATATATTTTTGAGCTCCAGATGAATATATCATTGCCATAGATCTATATATTTTGAGCTCCAGATGAATATATCATTGCCATAGATCTATACATTTTGAGCTCCAGATGAATATATCATTGCCATAGATCTATATATTTTTGAGATCCAGATGAATATATCATTGCCATAGATCTATATATTTTTGAGATCCAGATGAATATATCATTGCCATAGATCTATATATTTTGAGCTCCAGATGAATATATCATTGCCATAGATCTATATATTTTTGAGATCCAGATGAATATATCATTGCCATAGATCTATATATTTTTGAGATCCAGATGAATATATCATTGCCATAGATCTATATATTTTGAGCTCTAGATGAATATATCATTGCCATAGATCTATATATTTTGAGCTCCAGATGAATATATCATTGCCATAGATCTATATATTTTGAGCTCTAGATGAATATATCATTGCCATAGATCTATATATTTTTGAGATCCAGATGAATATATCATTGCCATAGATCTATATATTTTGAGATCCAGATGAATATATCATTGCCATAGATCTATATATTTTGAGCTCTAGATGAATATATCATTGCCATAGATGTATATAGTTTGAGATCCAGATCGTGGAATTTGGGTGCAGAAACAATGAACACGATCACTACTAGACATGTTACAAACCACCAGTATTGAACTACATACTTCCTTAAATGAGAACAACTTTGACTTCCTAACAACACATGTACAATCGATTATAAACAAAATAATGGTGTTGTGTTTTTTCTAAATCAATTTTAACTTTTAATAAACCAGCTTTACTATGAATACCTTATTAATTATTTATGAGTTTATTCTACTGAGCACACACAATTAACTGGTGACCCTTCAAAACTGTGCCCCTTCCTCGTCCCACTCACCATGAGAAAAAACACACACCAGCTTTTAAATCATTACTTTATTACATGGCACATTGTAGGGAAAAGATATTTTGAAAGGGCAAAAAAGGAAACAATAAACAAAAAACAAATATTTAAAAAAAGAAGAAGTAAACATTACACAAAAAGCAAAAAATTTGTAAAATAAAAACATGGCCAATTTCAAGCCATGTGTTCAGACTAGTGTTGGTGTCTGCAATGGTGCACTGTAGTGGTGTCAGCAACGTCGTCTGTAGTGGTTGCGGTGGCGGCAGTAGTGGTGGTGGTGGTGGTGGTGGCAACTCTGATGACAAAGGTTAAGTTCATCATCACCATTGGCAGCTGATGATGACAATTTCTATGGGCATCTTCTGTGTAATTTTGAGTTATTGACGATGATCGCAACCAGCTTTCCATATTATCATCATCGTCACCACCACCACTAGCTCATCATCATGTTTTAGAAATAAGTGATAGGAGTCAATCCTTTAGGTTTTACGGTGTGGCGGGGGAGGGGGGCATAAATGACTTGACGTTTTGTTAGCCCAATAGGAAAATCAACATCCCACCCCAGGTTTCAGAACATGATAAAATATTGATAATATTTCCGTATAATATGTATTTGGCTGATAATATATCATAATGTGATCGGGTAAATAACATGGGTTCCTTAGTAATTCCTTATTAGGATCGTGTAAGTCCACACACTGTGAAAGGGGTCGGTACAAAACACAGGTACAGGCCAGGTACAGGCCAGGCCAGGTATTGACTGAATATTTTGGGGGGATTCACATTCAAATCCAAAGATGTCAATCCGTCATTATATTTGGTGTAGATTTTTGATTAGCTGTCAGCAATTTGCCATCAGTTATCTTTGTTTTCAAAATCACCACGCAATTAGTGTCTTCTGTTGTAGGAATTACATTTTTCACATAGATTTCATACTCGTTCTTGTACATTTAAGAGTAAAAATATTTTGCCAACTGCAGGCACTTTCAGAATTTTGCACATGAAAAACAAAAAAGATGGCACTCACTCATATGGGAAAGTAGTCGTATTTAACACAGTTTCAGTATTTATTGATCTCAGGACGATTTGCACAACTAAAATGTACCATTGCAATATGTTTAGGACAAGAATGTACAAATTTGGCTTGGCTAAATGAATAGACAATTGCTTGTTCAAGAACTAAACATTTGGAATATTAGTCCAAGTGCGTCATCCCCAAAGATAAATAACAATCTAGCAGGTGACTCTGTATCACAACTGGAAACCTGTCACCCTAACATAAAGGGTAAACCTTTGGCAGTTTGCAAAAATTGATAAAAACATCGTGAAAATTAATGTCCTTCGTACGTCCTAATTGTTTGTTGAGATGTCATGTTTATGTAAACACGTTGAAGATGAAAAGGTCAAAGGTTATTCAGTGGGCAATATAACATGAATAGTAATTGTTGCTAGCATTTAACAAGTGAAACACTGTAAGATGGTACCAGAAATACCCGAAAACTCTGAAGTAAATCCGAAGGGAACTGACTGAAGAAAGGTCATTTTAAGGTGTTTGCAGACATTTTTTTTAAATACATTTCACAAACATGTTGTCTAGCAAAATACCAATAGTGAATGTGAGCATTTTGAATCACCTTTAAAGTTTGATTAGGATGTTGCTATACTTGTCTTGATGAGGACACTTCCAACATAGGATGGCTGGATTATTATGATGGAAATTAGGTATGAAAATTTTGTTTTAGTTACAACTTTAAATCTTCAAAAAAATTATATCATTGGCCTGAACATGAAGTTGTGCAACAATGCAATATTTGCGCTATTTTTCGCAATATATATTTGCCATATATAATTTCACCTTCTCTTTTATAAATGCTAATTCAACAATGTAAGTACTTAAATACTAGTATGTTCACATTCTGTTTAAAGCATCTATGATAAATGCTCTGAACCGCCCAAAATGATATCTCTCTTGACAACCATTAATTATCAATTTTAATTATCGCTCACATGGAGCATGCACATTTAGATGTGTCATAGAGTGTGTAGTAGACAAGTAGAAATCAAAGCCTATTTGTTACATTGCATACAAAAGAAGTGAGTATAAATGGTAGATGCACACCCAATGATGGAAATCCACAATTACAAAGCAAAGAATCACCTGACTTGATTTTTTGTGCCAAATTTCATTGACATTTGATGCAATGTATATGTGACGTCATAAGGAGTACTCATTAGCACTAAGGCTATGATGAGAATAGTCAACAGGTGAATAAAACCCAACAGCGTTGGGAAAAAATACATTGCTGGTGGTTGTAATAGGCATCAACATGTTTCACATTCTATGACTTTTCTTTATCTGATTTTTTTATTATTTGCCGACAAGAAGCATTAGAATACCTTCAACACACTCGGAGCAAATCGAATCAATTAGTGTATTATGGGACCAACAAATATATTGTGGCACTGCATGTCCTGATACACCTTCTTGAAGTTTCCCATTGGTATTCTAATAGCTAGTATATTTATTCAAGATGAAATATGTTTACTTTGTTGTTAAATGCGCCGTTCAAAAGACGACGCGAGTACGAGTGGGCTAAAATATGCTGTCCTCGGGATGCCGTCAACGCGTCACGATGGTATTGTTATGCTTCTTGTCGGCAAACAATAAAAAATCTGATAAATAAAAGTCAATGAATGTGAAACACGTGACATTACAAGTGTTTATGTATATCTAGTCTAGCCATTTTGATTTATTTTGCCATAATATGGGGACATAATATTTTAGCATTTATACCCACAGACACTGACAATTACTCAGAGAGTGTGCGTAAATATCGGTAAATGTTGGTTAATAAGACATGTACACTGTAGTTTTTGTTTACTGCTGTCTATTTTAACCACCAGCTATGTATTTTTTCACAACGCTATTGAGTTTTATTCACCTGTTGACTACGCTCATCATAGCCTTAGTGCTAACGAGTACTCCTTATGACGTCACAAAATCCTGTGGTCTAGGTGGGACCGGAAATACCCGAAAACTCTTGAAGTAAATCCAAAGGGAACTGACTGAAAAAAGGTCATTTTAAGGTGTTTGCAGACGCTTTTTTAAAGTTTTAAAACCAGAATGCATTTCACAAACATGTCATCTAGCAAATTAGCAATAGTGAATGTGAGCATTTTGAATCACCTTTAAAGTGATGTGTCTACAAGATTTTGTACTTCTTTATATTTTTAAAATCAATTTGGAACCAGGTCATATCAATGTAGCAGGTTTAACTTTCTTGGTTGTCTTATTGTAATATTTTAAATGCCAGCTACATTCAGTTTATATGGGTAGGTGATGAAACAGCTGTCTTACAACATATTACATAATCCAGTCATAAACCAAACTCACCATCCTACACACTTTACCACCAGAGGAATTAGTAAAGTAAACATTATGGCTAATTAATAATGTACTGTTCTCACTGTGTCAGCTATCAATGAGGACAAATCTACACATTCTCAACAAAGTTAAGCTCAATCTACTGGGTAATTTCAAAGTTGAAGATTTTTGAGGAAAAGAAATGATATAGAATAACACTTCTAGAAACACCTCATCAAGTTTCAGACTCATTCACTTAGTACTTTTTGAGATATGTTTTTGACCAAACTTCACATTTTTACACCTAAATTCATATCACTGATGAGATCATTATGTGCTTAATATTTCATCTATACATCTCTAGATGCATCCCTCAAAAAAAATTTCAGTCCAATCTGCTTGGTAGTTTTGGAATTAAAGACTTTTGACCAAAAAGACACATTTTAGCCCTAATTTGCATATCACTGATGGGCTCATCATGTTGCGAACAATTCTTAGTATAAACACCCTGAAGAATGTTTCACCCAAATTTCAGCCCAATCTGCCCAGTAGTTCTTAAGTTCTGGCTGTTGCTAAGGGCATGGTCATGGTTGCTAGGGCCAATTTTGCCAGTATGTTTTGAAGAAAATCTGCTGAATAACACTTTCAGAAACATCTCAACAAGTTTCAGACTCATTGACCAAGTACTTTTTGAGATATAAGTTATTGACCAAAAATGAACATTTTTACACCTAATTTGCATATCACTCATGGAATCATAGTATGCTTAATATATCTTCGTCCATACATCCCTAAATGCATTCCCATTAAATTTCAGCCAAATCTGCTCAGTGGTCTTGGAATTATAGATTTTTGACCAAAAAGACACATTTTTAGCCCTAATTTGCATATCAATGATGGGACCATCATATCACGAACAATTCTTAGTAAAAACACCCTGGAGAATGTTTCACCCAAATTTCAGCCCAATCTGCCCAGTAGTTTTTGAGTTTAAGTTTTTTGACCCAAATCACAAACCGGTGGTAAGTTTTGATTTGAACAATTTCCCAACTAGACACCCAAGGTAATGGACCCATCAAACATCATGGCAATCGGTTCAGCAAAAATTAAAACTGTGGCAAAATTTCATGAATTTTCATACAGTTATTAAATATGTGGTGATTTGTGGCACAATGCTTTTAAGCTTTGATAACATTTTACTTGCATACTGTTTGAAAACAAGCAAGTAAAACCTACAGTAGTCGAGAGTATGTTGCACTAAATTTCTAAACACAAACAAGGTTACATGTTCAGAGATAATAGTTGAGTATCAGTGCATGGACAGATTTTACATTGCAGGGCTTCATCGAAGTAGAATAACAAATCGAATGATGCGTGTGATATGCTTAGCCTGTGCACCTTACTCTTAGCCCTGGCTGTTTTACGAGAGGTATGTTTTCTTCACGGAAATGACACTCAGAAATCTTCAAATAAACATCGATCAAACAAAATGGTATTATGAAATATTGTAGATTGTACAGTGACTTTGCAACATTGTACATGGCGCATTCTAAAAATAACACTGCATTGTTCATGTTATGTAGATAGCATCTCCAAGGAACTCATGAAATAGCATGCGTGCGCACGCGCGCCACAGTACTGTAATTTACCCACAACTCCCCTTGATTTGTACTGTTGAAGGTTGTGTTTCTAATAACTTTTTCTGCTCTACATATTAACAATAATGTAAACCATCTAAAAACTTATTTAGTAAGTACGGTTAGATATTAGGCCTAAAGTTGCAAAATCATCATTAAAAGGCTATAGCAGTCCCAGTTCGCAGGTACTACAAATGCAATGATTTTGGGAGGCAAGTAAATGACAAACTGAGGTAGCCCTTCTCTATAAAAAGTTAACATGTAAATTTCCTTTGTCATTTCCATTGACAAAAATCAATATCTTTTGTATTTGGCTAACAGGTGCTTCTTGTCTCCTTGTCTTATTTCAAATTATTCTTAGTGATTTGTTACACAATTGTTTGAACTTTTTACAAAATTCCTATCTCCTCTCTCAGTAATGCATGATTTTCAAAATCATTTAAAATGGGATATGAGAAGAATAGTAATAGTATGCTTAAAAGTACGATTTCATACTTTACACAAATAGTCTACAGTTTTCTGTACACATGGGAGATATACCTGGCTTTGCTGAAGAACCTCCGACGATACAAACTAGAATGAATCATGGGATATCTCTAGTACACGTCATTTGAAGTGATTCAACTCTGACTGTATGCAAATGAGATCGAATGTCCAGACTGTAGGACTGGCCTGACCTGGGCTGACCTGTGTGTTTTTGTACCGACCGCATGCGCAGTGAAAGCGGGCACGGTGGTGTGGACTTAAATTGTACGAGATCCCAGGAACCCGTGTTATTTTATCCCCTTCACATATTATCGGCCTATAAAATACGTCAATATTATCCATATTTTATCATACTCTGAAACATATCTCGGGACACAAGTGTCCGTGTGGAGACGTAGTACGGGACTCGATTCTGACAATACCACTATTTGAGAAGAAATGAGACAAAATTATGTCAGAATCGAGTACCGACTCAGTCTGCAAGCTGGACTACCTGCAACAACAATGATCGATGGAAAAGATCTTCAATGCAGACTTTGTAGTAGTCCTGCTTGCAGACGGTGCACCTGCGTCAACATAGTCTAATTTACTAGTAGTTGCATGGAAGTATACTTCCATGGTAGTAGCAAGCATGGATGTAAATCCATGGTTTATCCACTGACCCTATCTGAGACTGATCTATGCCACTCGAGTAACTTTGTACACCAGGAGGTAAATCTTCCATACCCTCGTCACTATCTCGTAACACTTGACCAGTTTGACGTCGACGAACGTTCCCGCCATCCATGTTTTCTTTCCAGCTAGCACACAGATGTCCGTGTTGTGATAAGGCGGTCAGAGGTCACTCACTCAATGGTAAGGGGTCGATCATTTTTAACCGGAGGGGAGGGTTGTGTTATAACCGAATATTCTTCTCGAAATGATACGGTAAGGCACAACAAAATAAATGAATAAGATAGATATACGGAAGGATGGATGGATGAATGAATGAATGAATGAATGAATGAATGAATGAAAGCTAGGACGTAAACAGAAAAAATATTATATATCTGTTTCTATGTCCCTGATAAAAGCAAATATACATTGCAAATGATAATCCTATCAACATATAAATAACTATCTATGTAGGGCCTATACATGTATATATGTGTACAATACACTTTAACCCAAATTCAACACAGGACCTTGTTGCAGGCCTGTATATACATATAAGCTTACATATATTAACAATACCGTGATAAAAAACAAACTGCTAAATACAACACAAATACCAATATTGACATATGCTGGAGAAATATGGGGTGTTCTCCAAAGTCAAGCCACATGGGGCAAAACAGGAACAGAAAAATCCCATTTGTGTTTTTTGTCGAGGAATATTGAACATTTAATTTTAGTAAAAGAGCTAGCAAAATAGGGAGTAAAATGGAACTAGGAAGAGAGCCACTAATAAGTACAATCTATTGTTCTGCAATAAATTACTTCAAACATCTGAAGTCAATTGACACAGATAATTTAGTGTTCTATGCAATGAATGACATGGAGAACAATTTGATACACAGGATCGTGGCTTTGAGCTCTAGAACGCAATATAAAAGTATACAATCATAACAGTATCACTAATATGACAAAACAAGAACTTACTTCAATAAAAGATGGGATATAGACAATAGACGAGAAAATACAGTAGCTGCAAACATTCACTAGAACCAGAAAACTACATAACAGTTATCAATGACAGACAACACATCATAACACAGGATAAGCTGCCATAGTCTTGCAATTGAGAAGCCAACCCAAAACTCTAATTGAGTATGTTAAAATTACAAATACAATAGTAGATGAAGAACGTCATTTGATACATTGCAAACTATATACAAAGCAAAGAGATATATTATTTAGTGTCATTTATAATATCAAATCAGAATTCAATAGTATGGAAAAGAAAGAGCAATTTAAATTTATAGTTCAATCAAATCTTTTCAGAGCCACCCCTCCCACCCTTGCCTTGTGTCTGTCCTGTGATTTGTATTCTTTTTTATTTACAAAATTGAATAAAATTTGTTAAAATGTTTTTAAAAATGCAACCAAAGCAAAAAGGAGAAAGAGATTATAATTGTTCTCTGTATGTATCAAATTTAATCAAGAAAATAGTTTTTCTTATATAGTTATAAGATTACCCTATTTCATTGTAGTATTCTTTAATATCTTTATTACACTTAGGAGGAATTGCTTCAAAAATCCACAAAATTTGAGTGACCCCCCCCCCCTACCTGGCTTGATTGCTCCTGAGAAGATTATTGATTTGAAAGTGTGAGGAGATGGGTGACAGATATCTATGGGATGCTGACGGTTTACTGTAGAGATCAGTTTCTGTATATATATGTAGTGCTATTTTATTGTTGTTACATTGTATCTGTATATCATTGACCATAAATTATGTTCGTGTATGCCGTAATATACTCTACTCTACATACATACATACATACATACATACATACATACATACATACATACATACATACATACATACATACATACATACATACATACATACATACATACATACATACATACATACATACATACATACATACATACATACATACGTACATACATACATATTACAATATCAAACTTTTATTTTGAATTTGAATTTCCTTATAATGTTATGGATGTAACATATTTCAAGAGGAAGGGGTAACTATGAATGCAGCTTATACCCAAAGTAGTACTTTAGGTAAATTTTGAAATTAGGTGGTATTAGTTGAATCAAAGTTTGAGGGAGCCAAGTGGGGTGGATACCAAAGATTTTTTGAATTTCAAGGACTAAAAGAGTGCTTTCTGGTGCTATTTTAACATGTAAAATTTTGAGTAGCCCCCCCCCCCCCTTCACTTCCCAATTTTTGGGTAACCCCCCCCTTTTCACTCCCCAGTTTTTGAGTGACCCCCCCGGTCGTAAATAATGATGGCTCCCTTATGTACCCATTGTTTCCAAATAGAATTGTCAATTTTCTATACGGTTGTATTAAAGCTATATATCTTATCTTATCTATATGTACATATCTATGTATTAGATGGTATTATATTTAAAACTACTCATGCATGTTGTTTGTTTATGGTGGCCCCTAGGCGACAATACAAAATCTTAATTCTTTGGTCAACTTTTCCTTCTAAAGCACACACTTTTAATTCTTTGCAGTAAACTTTACTTTCCAAAGAATGAACTTTATTACATATTCATTTTTTCTTTAAATTACAAAAAAAAATCATAAAAAATAGAAAAGATGTGCTGACTTGAAATTAACAAATCTGAGTAAGCTACCCTCTGTACATCAACACACCAGATATCAAAGCAATCTGACTAGAAGTATTTGAGATGATGAAAATATCATTTTTTGAAGAAAAAAATCATAAAAAATTGAAAATGGCACAGATCAACTTGGCATGAACAAATCTGAATAGCCTCCCCCCAGGGAACATGCACACCAAATATCGAAGAATTCTGACTGCCACTTTCGGAGAAGATGATGAAAATATAAAAAGTTGACGAACACCTATGATTCACTCTACTCTATACCCCTTATACCCACCTATACCTAAAGCTACGCTTTCAGCTTTCGCTGACAGCGGAACTAAAAATGTGTGCTTTAGAAGGAAAAGTTGACCAAAGAATTAAGATTTTGTATTGTCGCCTAGGGGCCGCCATATTACTGCTATGAACTATGAATACAAAGCCAGTATTTAGTGCTATGAATACAAAGCCAGTATGTAGTAGTGTGTAGTGCTATAAATACAAAGCCAGTATTTAGTAGTATGAATACAAAGCCAGTATGTAGTAATGTGTAGTGCTATAAATACAAAGTCAGTATGTAGTAGTATGTAGTGCAAGTACATACATCAAACTGTCATCAAAAATATCATTACAATGAGGCAAAGTAAATTACGATCCTCGCCTCCCTTAATTCCCTTATTCTAAAATATTCTAAAGTATGTCCCTACCCCCTAGAACTGGTTCGTAAAATACTCCCGCATTTCCCCGGCCCTCCCCTTGTAATTATTGAAGACTCCCTAATATTGAAAAACTCATGAATACAACACAGCTACCTATCCTGACATATGCTGGCGAAATATGGGGTGTTCTCCAAAATCAAACAACTTGGGACAAAACAGAGACAGAAAAATTCCATCTACGTTTTTGTCGCCAAATATTAAATGTCAGCAACAGAGTGAGCAAAATAGGATGCAGAATGGAACTTGGGAGAGAACCACTGATTAGTAGAATATACTACTCAGCAATAAACTATTACAAATACCTCAAGACATTAGACAATAACAACTTAGCCTATTATGCAATGAATGACATGGAGAACAATGATTACACAGGTTCATGGCTAACTACCTTTGAACACAATATACAATTATATAACAGCAAGAATATCAACAATTTAACAAAACAAGAACTATACAACTCAATTAGACAATATTATATCAATCAATGGAATGAAAATAACAAAAGGGAAAACTCTAAGTTACGTACATACAACAACTTCAAAAATTCCCTGGAACAAGAAGAATACATTAAAGTAATGAACAATAAACAACACATCAAAACAATAGCCAAATTTAGATTAAGTTGCCATCAACTTGCCATTGAGAAGGGTAGATATACAAAACCAAAAACACCAGTAGAAGACAGACTATGTACACATTGTAAAGAAATAGAAGATGAAAGACATCATCTAATTCATTGTAAATTATATACAAAACAAAGAGAAAAAATGTTTAGTATTATCACTACCCTCAACTCAAACTTTATAAACTTAGATAGAGGAGAGCAATTTAGATATATACTACAATCAAAACATAAGGATATTATAACCGCTCTCTACATATACCTGGATGATACATGTAGTCAATAGACACACACTAGAACTACTGTATACTTTAATATTTATATTTCATAGATCATTATTAACTTTATTTTGTTTAAATACCAAATTAGAAATGTAAAATTTTCTAAACGGCTAAAATAAAGTGTTATCTTATCTTATCTCTTATTGTTGATGGAGGCAAAGTCCGCATAATGTGGACCTACTCAATAGCCCCATCTACACGGCACTAAAAATCCTACCTGAGGTAGGACTCGGGATAGTTTGAAGCCCGTGTAGACGCAAACGCGTCCTGAAACCGTCCTGAAACTGTCCTGACTTAGGACACCTTTGAGAGGTTTCCTGAAACCCGGTGCACGTCCAACTCGGCCCACCGTCTGCCAACTCGGCCCACCAACTCGGCCCACTCTCTGTCAACTCGGCCCACCAACTCGGCCCACTCTCTGCCAACTCGGCCCACTCTCTGCCAACTTGACTATAGATATTTAGTCTGCTATTTGTCAATTCGTAAATAGTCAAGATGTACAACTCGACGTGATTGTAACTTCAAAACCGAAACACTTTGAAATAAATGATTGCATTTATTACTAACGTTGTTTCGGTTTGTTTGATGGAGACATTTCAATATGCTTTTATCTCGTAGAAAATAAATAAAGGTTTATAACTATTCATATAACATTGGTGGTAAAGTTAATTCATTTTTTCTTTAAAGTGTCAAGTTGTTGAATAACTTTGACCATTTGCAAATGGTGTCAAAAGGCAAACGAACTGTCCGGTGTGCCGACTAATCTACGGATGATTGACAGGCTTCGGTCGAGTCATCTGTATGCATGAGGACAAACCGTAAGACTAAGTAAAGGCAATTATTCTGGAGGGAGAATGGTAAGCCTGAGATAGGAATGCACTAGTACTGCAAATCTTCAACTTCAACATCAACTCAACCTTCTATCACGGTCACTGTTGAGTGACCTTGCTTCCATGTGTGGCATATACGACAGACACATCGGCGATTATTTGCGAAGAGGGCGTTAATGACTACATTGTTACAGCTAGGTTCTCTACTATGTGTGAAAGTGTAACACGTAAGGGGGTCCTTTGAAACAATATAACCATCACTATCAAATATACCGCGACCACTTTGTGATAACTGGCGATCAGCGAAACCATCAAAC